>NC_043014.1:52790196-52847696 GCF_006345805.1 Octopus sinensis | reverse complement strand
GTATATAATCTTCAATAAAACTTTATGTACTGTATTTATATGAATGACTATATGTATGTATGCTCATATATATATATATATATATGCGTGTATGTATGTATGTATATACGTGTGTGTTTTCATATATCCTATTTGTGTCCAACCCATGCTAGCATGGAAAATGGACATTAAACGATGATGATGTATATATACATATCAAATTATATATTCCCTATTTGTGGATTAACAATAGTTTCATGAGGGATTTCCACAAAGAATATATTTCTACACCAAATGTGTCAAGCACTCATTCTCCCTATTTGATACTATCGTGTGTGTGTGTGTGTGTATTTATAAGGTGAATGTTTGTGCTCACAAGCAGGAAAAGAAGTACTCAATACATGAAGTAAAGAATGTCTATTTTATTAGATGCTGCAGCTTTTTAAATTGTAATTCTGAGCTTAATGTTGCTGAGTATTGTATCATTAGAATATATATATATATATGAGAGAGAGAGAGTATGATATGAGTGTATATATATATATATATATATATATATTTCTTCCCTAGTATTGTATGCATCAGTCATGACAGGGTTTATTTCCACCTCTACATAATTCTTTCAGCTGTTCCCTTTACTTCCACACCTGTCACTGGACTTCATTGATTCTTATCTCTCCGCCTTCCCATAATATATATATTTAATGGTAATCCTCCAAAAGACCTTCACAAATTTACTTAGAATCAACTCAGAAGTCCCTCTGTGTCCCTAGGGCTAACAGCTTGTTCCATTAGACCATGGAAATATTCCATTGGACCATTCAGCTGGTCAGTATTGCAGTCCATGCGGAGTTAAACAGTTGTGTAGGATTCCAGGCATCCTGGAAATCCGTGCATGTATGAATGATAGAATTGCTACATGTGATGCAGTGTATCATTTAGTATATATGTGTGTATATATGGACTTCTAATAGTTTCTCTCCATTAAAATTTGTTTTTCCTCCTCTTCCGTTCCCAGCATCTTTACCACTTGGATAATCAGCCGAGCATTCCTCTCCCAATCTCTCTTCTTATTTCCATCATTTATTGCTGCTCCTCCTCCTCTCTCTTCCTCTTTTATTCTTCTCATTCTCCACCCTGGCTCTCTCTTCTCTTTCAATCTCTCCTCTCTCACTTTTCTTCTTTTCCCATCCTTTTTCATATTTTACTCTCTGCTTACACATGACTCTTTCCTTCCCCCCCACCTCTCTCTCTCTCTCTGTTGATTCCTTAGTATTTCTCTTTCTCCCCACTCCCTCTCTATTATCAGTCTACCTCTCCTTCCAACATCATAGAAAAGTAAAACAAACTCATAAAAGGAAAAAAAATTATAAATGGATGCATGACTGGTTTGTGTGTCTAAGATTTAGTCTCCTGGCCCAGGAGGGGGATGCCTGAACTTTCAAAGTCCATATTTGTAGATAATTCAATGCTTATCTTTCTTATGGATCTCTCATCAGTCTGAAGATGGTGAGGTTACCTTGAGGTCATGTGATCCAGAGGGACAGAATTAATGGGTAGGGTCAGGGGTGGGCATAACTCCAGGTGCATTGAGTGAGAATTTCTTACGAAATATTGGCAGTTGGTTACCTGTCCTATGCTTCTTTTTTATGCTCTGTGTGTGTGAGCTTTGTGTGAGACTTATTTCTGCTGCATACCTGTAGATTGTTATAGGTGTAGTATATTAATCTGGGGATGTATTAGGTATTGTTAAAGTTGTGTCCTACTTTCAGTCCTCCTTTCCTTCTGATAAAGGATGACACTTGATGTGGCCAGCATCATCTGAACATCTTACTTTCACTCTTATTGTTCAGTTATATATATTTTTTTAGATTTTAATCCTTCTAATTTCCAAAAGTTCTCAATTAGGTAAACTGTACATTTCTTTGTTCTTCTGATGTTATTATTATGGCCAGATTCCAGCCCAGGCTACAGCAACCAAGTCCATCCAGCACACTTCTCCGTCCATCATCACTACCTTAAGTTCCTGGATGTATTTTCCAGGCTAGTGTCTGTGATTAAGTTGTCAATGTATGACGATGGCTTCTTCTTCTTCTCCTTCTTTTTACGTTGCCATGAAGTGGATTCTACAAGACTAATTTGGATGCTTCCAGTGTAGGATGATGCATGCAGTGACCAGATAGTCACAGCCATCTTTGTTTGATCTTTTCACTAACTTTTGGCAGGTCTCCTTAAAGGCATTCGTTTGTTCTATGTTGCTGCCATTTTACATTTAGGGCCATTCGTAGCATCCTTGTGTAGCAGCCATTTTATCCTGTTTGATAATTTCTTGTCAACATCCATGTTTCTCTGCTACATTATAGCACGGATTCAACAGTTGCAACGAACAGATTGATTTTGATTTGCATGGACAACTCAGAGTTTCTGAACTGCTCACCGAACTACCAAAGTGCTTGAAGTCTTCAGCAACATTCAGTATGGAACTGCTCGAAGCAAGCAGTTCAGCTTCACTTGATTGGTTGAGAGACATGTGTTTTGTTTTCTTGACATTTGATGTGCAGTCCAGGTTTAGCAGCTTTTGTGTTTGATCCATTTCCTTAGACATGAAGTGCTGCATCATCTGTGAAGTCCAGGTCAGGGATGGTTGCTGCTGCTCTCTGCAATCTTTATCAGTCTAGGGTGAGACCAAGGTCTTTGTCACTGTTGTCTATAAGCCTAACACATTGCGTAATCCAATACTATTGCAAACAGGTATGGTGCAAGTGTATCTCCTTGTAGCTCCTCAGCTGCTATTTGAAACAATTCTGTTTCTCCACACAAGCTCTGCACTTCTCATAGGTCTTTGCAATAACAAAAACTAGTTCTTTTGGAATGCCATATTCTCAAAGAATCTTCAACATTTTGTAACGATGGATGCTATCAAATGCTTTGCTGAGATCCACAAAGGTTATAACAGCATGTAGCTGTCTTGATATAACTCCTTCTCTGATAAACCTCAGGGCTAAAATATGAGGTGTTGGGGACCTCCTCAGTCTAAATCCATTTTGATTTCATTTCACTCTTGGCACTCTGATGTTCTTACAAATCAAGGGTCCACTTTTATATGTGAACTCATTGAAAGCAGGTTGAATCTTGTCAACTTCATTGCTTACAAGGAGAGACTTTTTGAGCAATTGACTGAAATGTCGATTCTGCTTTTGGACACCCTCCTCCCTGCTGTTTCCATGGACACTGCCCATCTTTGTTGCTTTCCTTCTGCTTATCTCATTCATCTATTTCCAGCTTCCCCTCTGCATTGAACTCGCATCTGCTGCCTCCACTTGCTCGATCGTGCAGTCCAATCGTTCTTCCTCAATGGTGTCGTGGCTTTGGCGGCTTGGAATTCCAGCCTCTGTTCTCCATTTGGCTTCTCTTGGTAACAGTTAAAGGCTCTTTGCACATTCTTCCTGGCTATAATGATTCTTGGTTCAGCTGATGCTCTGGTGTACAATTATGTAACAGGGATAAGTACGACACACATACAATGTATGCACACACACACACACAAGCACACACATAGCATAAAACAAAATGCATAGGACACTTAACCAACCACTGATATTTTGATAAATTTTCATCCAAATACGCCTGGAGTTATGTCCCCCTGATCACTTCTGTCCCTCTGAATCAAATGATCTCAAGTTATCCTCATAATCTTATTTGGGACTGATGAGAGAGCCATAAGCATTAAATAATTGCCTGCAAATATGGATTTTGAAATCTCAGGTACCCTTAACAGTGTCAGTAGACTATATTATCAATAACATTCAGCTCTATTGACTATATAGAGTGCTATTCTTTCACTTCTAACTTTCAGCAGAGAACTTTGATAATACCTTATATAAAAGTATGTATGTGTGTGTGTCTGCGTATAAGATGGTAACAATAGAATCAGAATCCATAGTGTGTCAAATTATAAACCTTCCATTATCTTGTTAAAGCCATTTATGTTGTAAGTTTAAAATTAGTGCAGGTCAAATTTGCCTTTTATTCTTCCGAGGCGTGAGAAATATGTTCGATCTATTGGAATTACTGAAGTCTGTATGAATGCATGTGAGGGTCTGTGTATATAGACACACATGTCTGTACACATGTATATATATATATATATATATATATATATATGCGCACATCAAATATGAAAAGAATAATGTGAAATTCTTTATGGGGTCCTTCCACATGTTTGTGTGACCATTGCAAGGCAGATTATGTAAGCATTTCTTTACATAATCCTCACCATTCTCCTCATCAGAAGTGCTTTATGAAATAGCAAAACATACGTAAAGTGACTTTAAAAAAGAAATGATTTCATATTACACTCTCCAAACTTAGTTTTTGTAGGTTTACTCTGTAGGCTTTTCTTAACTGAGATGACCCCAAACAAGAAAGATTGCCAAATGCATAAGGATTCTCATTGTAGACTCTTTCAGAATATTAAAAAAAAATGAACACATGGAGTTTTAAAATACTAGATATATGTTGAGAATCTACTCGTGCACTTTAGAAACATAAGTACATACATACATGTGTGTGTGCGTATGTGTATATATATATATATATATATATATATGAGACAGAGAGAGAGAGAGATGCAAATAAGCAAATAAAACCATTTGAGTTAGATATATAAAATATGCATCTATACATGTTAATAGAGAGAAAGCAAAGACTGAAGATGTTCAGTCAATGAATATTCATGTATAAATATAGAGAGAAGTTTATATATTAACAGAGCAAACTTACACACACTGAACACAAAGACACGGAAATTTAAGAGAAGGTATGGCGTTACAGATCTCGACAGCTGTTTCAGGGGGCTCAAAATTACATAACAATGTTGGCAGATGGAGTTCACAAAATGTCAATATGCAACCAGTTGTGGATGCATATAAACATTACAGTAAACCCGTCTTCCATCTTCAGGATGGAGAAATTGGTTTTTATTCTTGACTTTGTGCTGTGTAAGTCAGCTCTGTTAATATATATTTATACAGGAAGGTTCATCTCAATATTTCCAGTCTTTGCTTTCTCTCTGTTTACCTGTATGTTTTATATCTCTAGTCCAAACAGGTTTATTTTGCTTATTTGCATAATTATCTTTGTATCTGCTCACTTTGATTCCCCTTACAGCCATTCTTTACCCCAACAGACTTCAGGTTCAAATCATTTGAGCATTATTGTTTTCTATATTGAGCATCTCTGGTTCTCATCTGTTGACTCTCTCTCTCTCTCTCTCTCTCTCTCTCTCTCTCTCTCTCTCTCTCTCTCTCTCTCTTCTCTCTCTTTTGTGTGTGTGTGTGTGTGTATACACAAAGTGCAGGAAGTATTTGAAGACATTTGGAAATTTAATAAAACAACTAATCTAGCAAAACCAAATTATTTTAATATCAATTTGTGTGCATGGTTTCAGTAAGCTTTCTTCTAGGATTATTCCATGAATCTGCCTCCTGCTTTGATGACTGCTCCAGTCTGGGATCAGAATCATTGACCGTCACCAAATGGTCCATATTCGATTCAGATATCACCTGGACAATGGCAGCCTTCAGTGAAGCTGTGATGTTGTGAGGACATCGATTTGTCTCTCTTTCAACAATGTCCCATAAATAATGGTTCATAGGATTTAATAACTGCCTACAAGACCTCAACATATCAAGCAGCATTAATTCGAGTATTCTGTGTAACAATATGAGGTGCTACAGCATGATCTTTGTTACTCACCACTTCTAAAGTCACCATGGTTACTGGCAACTTAGTGTGAATCTCTCTGGAGACATCAGAAGCCTGTGCACAGAACCGTTTCTCATTTCTCCTCTTAGACTTTTGGTCTGAGTCAAAGTTTTTCTCATCCAACCAAAGTATGTCTTGTTCATGGAGCTTATTAAACTTGTTAAGTAACCACTTGGAAATCAGGCAGTTTTCCTGAGTCTGTAGACATGAATTGGCCTTTCCTCGGTGCATACAACTTGGATGGAATATCCTTGTACACCACAGTTCTGAGCTTACCAATTCCATCCAAAGTTTATGAACAAAAGTTCTTACAACATTTAGAAAGCTGGTAATTTCTAAATTTCTGTGTTCCACAAATATGGCAACAATGTCTCTTCATTTCTTGTGTTAGCATTTTGTCTTTCACAGCGGATCCGAAAGAAATAAAAAATCTTTTAATTGGCTTCAAGAGAGTAATGTACTGATTAGTGAAGTGTCCTCATACCCATCACACTCTGTATACATAAGCAGGGTATGTGTGTGTGTGTTTACAGAATGTAATAACTGCTATATCATGGTATCTTGCTAATATTCAAGAATTTGGAGACAGCAATTTTCAATGACCTTTCATAGTAACAAGATCTCCAAGAGCTGTGAAAGTCTACTGGAAAACAGTGAAGCTAAACACCTTAACCTCAACACGTAACCAAGCCACAGGTGAAACCTATGTAGAGCTACTCTGTGATTGTATTGAACCATTTGATGTGTTATATGTGAAAAAAATAAAATAGCATTTAACCATATTGTCCTACTAATATATTCTCATCATTGAACGTCTATTTTCCATGCTGGCCTGGGTTGGATGGTTGACAGGATCTAGTAAAGTGTAAGGGCCATGTCAAGCTTCAGTGTCAGCTTTGGTTTGCTTTCGATGACTATGGCCCTTCCTAATGCCAACTGCTTTACAGTGCTTACTGAGTGCTTTTTTTTTGTGCCACCAGCACTAGTGAGGTTGCTGTGTAACCTGCAAGACAGGAAAAGAAGAGTAGGGAAGGTGGAGGTGGGTGGATTTATGCCAGATACAGGTCCCTTACCTGGAGGAGATACATGGTTGAAAGAGATGGGAAGAAGGTAGTGGTAGAGAGCAAGAAAGTGAGCATAAGAGAGGATGAAGGAGAAAGTAAGAGGAGAGCAACCTGATTAAACATTGCGGAGGATAGAGGTAAATATAGTGAGTGATAAACAACGATGGTGGTGTGGTTGAAGGGAAGTATTAGTATGGAGAGGGCGAGGGTGAGAGAGATATGATTGGATCAAGAAGGAGAATAAGACAGAAACTAGAGGGCAGGAGCAGTGGAGAGAAATATTTAGAGGTATATAAGAGACTATATTAAAAGGGCAAGATGATAGACATGAGAGGGTATTGAGAACAATAGGAGATAAGAGAGGTGTTAAGAAGGGAGAGAGCAGTGGTTCAAGGCACAGCTGGTGAGTAGATATATATATGTGTGTGTGTGTATAAATATAGTAAAACTGAAGCTGAGTTTGTCTCACAACTTGAGTTTCACATCAATGCAATCAGATGATCTCTCACTAGCCTGAAGCTCAAGTTGCAAGACAATCTTTCAGTTTCAATTTAAAAAAAAACAAAAGACAATATCCTCTACATCATTTATTGAGAAACTCCTTTCTCGTTTGTTCAAAACATTTATTGAGAAACCCCTTTCTCATTTGTTTAACATTAATATATATCGACTGAAAAGTCTGTAGGCTGACCCAGTTACTCTCATGAAATGTGATCAAATGAGGTTTATGTTTTTCAACATAGTCCCCCTTGTGGTCCACATTCTTCGTCCATTGCTGAAGAATCTTTCATCCTGTTAGTCAAAAAAAAGTCATCAGCAACAGATATGACATCATCACCACTGCTATACTGGTCCCTGACCAAATATTTTTTTCTTATTGGGCTACAGATGACTGTTAGATGGGGCCAGAGAGTAATCAACCAGTTCCAAACTGCAGCAAGGCACAGCAGCCTGGTGTTCTAGAGCATTGTTCTGACGAAACAAGACTTCTTTAATAAATTTTCCTGGGCGTTAGGTTTTGATAGCCCCTCATACTCTTCACTGATGTTGTGGTCCTTTTGACGATAGTTAATAAACACAATGCCCTTTGCATCCCCCAAAACTGAGGCCGTCATCTTCGCTGCAGATGAAACGACCTTGGCCTTCTTTAAAGCTGGTGAGGAGGGTTTGCTTCTGCATGGATTGCCTCTTTGTTTCTAACTCATCCTGGATTAGGAAACATTCAAAGAAACCAACTGGATTTGCCTCAAACAATGTCAGACATTCCTGTCATGTGATTACCTTCCTAGCAGAAACCTTTGTCATGCCAACTTCATTCTGCTGAATGTTCTTGACTCTCCCATCGGATATGCTAACGGCTTTCATTATTTGATTCATAGTCAATCACCGTGTGGTGAACTTAATGTTTTCGTCAGTGGTGGCAGCTGCAGGACATCCAAACCTTGGGTCATCTTCAAGACTCTCCCTTCCCCTCCTAAATTCAGCTGCCCACTTCTGCCCTGTTGACGAAGCTGGGGCAATCATCCCCTAATGTAGCAACCATATCAGCATGAATGTCCTTGGAGGTTAAACCCTTTTTCTGCTGGGACTTGATAATACCACATGCCAAGTTTTGTCAATCTTCAAGAGAAGCCACTACTATTTACTTTTGAAGTCTTCTTTGAACAGTCAGATGTCTGTTTACCTGGAAAGAAACAATGAAGTTATTAATAAGATGAGTTGAAATGAATGTGTGCAAGATTACAACAGCTTTGGCAACACCCCTTCATGGTCATCCTATGAACTTTGCACCCTACTTTCGTGTGTGTGTGTGTGTAAATAAAGCAATTAAGGATATGAAGACAGGAAAAGTCTCTAACCCATCAGGAATCACAAAAATAACTGGCAGAGAGTCATATGGCCTGGTTACCTGTTGATCAGGAAGGGGTCATACCTAATGACTTAGCAAAACAGCATTATAGTCAACTGCTGCAAAGGCAAAGGTGATTCCTCAGTAATTACAAAGATATCAAACTGCAGGACCAGATCATGAAAGTTACAGAAAGAGAGAGTTAACTGAGATGAAATGCAATTTGCTTTTGTGCCAAGGAGAAGCACTGCTTATGTTATCTTCCTTGTAAAGTAACTACAGGAGTATTTAGCAAAAAACAAGCCACTATATTTGGTATTTGTTAACATGGAGGAAGCCTTTAACAAGGTCCCTCATCTGCGGATCAATGCAGAAACTAGGTGTAGAGGAGTCAGTGAAAACTGTACAAATCATGTGATGCTGATAGTAAGGTGAAAGATGGCAATGAATTTAGTGCACGGGTGGGAGTTCACCAAAGATCAGTTCCCTTGTTTATCATAGCCTTCCAGCCTATGATAAAATTTAAAACCGGTTGCCCATGGGAGCTTCTGTATGCTGTTGCCCTTGTTCTTATAATTGAATCTATAGCAGAATTAGATAAGAAACTTCAGATATGGAATCAGAGGACCTTAACCCTTTCGTTACCAAAGCCGCCCGAACAAAATTTTGGTTTATGAGACCAAAGCCGCCCGAATTTACCTATTCATATTTAAATGAGAATATCAGAGCAAATCTCTTCAGTACATTCGTGAAAACACGTATTATACTTCGTAAACAGTTCAACTACAGTTTGTACAATAATCGAAGTGTAATTTTAATTCCGTGAATTTTGGGAGATTTTTTTTTCCGAATTTGTTCCTATTGTGTTTCAAAATTTGTAATTCTGACAAAAAATGGATACGAATTTCATTATATCAAGCAGCGAGTCAGAATTCGAAAGATTTCTACTGAAGACCTTCATAAATCTAACTCTATGACTGAAAAAAAAAAGCATGTGGTATTTGATAATGAATCTGATGTTTCATTTCCGAAAGTGAAAACAGTGAATCTGAGATCTCCGATAGCGATAAAGAAAACGAATTGGCACCTGAATGGAGTGAAAATTTAAAAACTGTTTCTTTCGGTGATTTTTCTGAAGAAACTGGACCAAGCCACAGACTTTCCCAGAAGAGTAAAGCCTTAGACTATTTCTTTTTACTTTTTCGAATGAGCCTATTTGAAATCATTACGGCGGAGACGAACCGTTACGATAAACGTAAACAAAGCAAAAGAAAGGATAGTTTGTTATTTCCCACAACCTTAAATGAAATTAAGACTATTTTGCCGTAAATATTATTATGGTATCAGAAGTTACCCAGAATAACAAATCTATCGTAAAATTTGTTATATACCCAATGAATATTAGCTAATATAACCATTTCTATAGCGATGTTTGAACAAAATTTAATAATTTATATTTTGTGGAATTTACCTGTATCTATCTGCAATTAGAGTCACTGTAACAAAAAATTATAGTATAGAATTGGGTGAGAATATTTCATTAAATTATCTTCCAAAAATCAGATGATATATCGATAAATAAAAAAGTTATAGTTGTTTAATGAAACCAGACTAAATTTATGATTACGTTAGAAATTAATTGAAACACATAAGGGGTGTAATTTGGTCAGAAATATAGTAACGAAAGGGTTAAACTTAATTTAGCAAAGACCAAAGTACTAGTGGACAGCCCTTCAGGAAAATAGCCTAGTTCAATATTTAGAAAAGATGTTGGTAGAGATTCCATATGGTGTCCCCAGTGCAAGCCCTGAACACAAGAGGTGCAGTGGAATAACAGGAAGGTTAATAGAGAAAGTAGTTTTTATGTGTGCAGATGTGAAGGCACAATAAACACTAAGAATGTACAAGAAATAAACTTCCTCAAATGCCCAGCAGGGTCCTTAGAAGTTAGGGTTTAGCAATGATGGGGGATCTCTAGAAGTGTAGTTACTAGAATAAGAACTGGCCGGGAAAAAGTTCCAAGGCCCTTCATTACTTTTGTTGGTAACAAAGGGCCTCTCACTTAGAATGAAAGACAGATTGTGTGCACTGGTATGGTCATGTGATAAGGACAGCTACATCAACAAGTATCAATCTCTTACTCTGGGGGGAAACCTGTGAGAGAGGACGATGTAAGATGTAGTGGTGGGAGATGATCTCTAGATGTTGACTGTCACTGAGAAATGGCAAAGAACTGAGACATCTGGAGATTTGCTGTACTTGAGAAGACATGCCCAGCTAAGTAAAACTGAAGTCATATAGGCACGTCCTTCATGTCCATACCTCCCTGCACACACAGCATCTACTCCAACTCCAGCCCCAGTAAAAAATTATGCTTTAATTCCCAGTTGGCACAATGTCACCTCCCTCAATACTATTCCGTGTCACAGTTGTCAATACAATGAGAAATCTCAAATTCAAGAAATACCCAAGAAAACATAGTGAACACCAAAAAAGCTCAATGAATTAGTCAAGACCTTCTGGAACGCAATGGAATATTGGTAGCTGTAGACAAAACTGGTAACCTGTACGGTGATAACTTAGCTATTACATAGCAAATACAAGCACGCGTCATACAATACATGAAATAATATAAATAAGAAGTGGCTTGAAATAGTTAAGAAACTGGGTATACAAGAGAGGAGTAGACCCGAGACACCCGGAATAATCCTAAAATACTATAACATAAACTTCCAGGATAACCCATCACTGAGACTAATATGGTCAGCCAAATCTGATATAGATAGAATTAGCAAAGAAATAATAGACAGAATAATGCCAAAACTCAAACTCAGACTGTGATCCAACAGCACTGAAGTTATCCCAAACAAAATCAAGACCAAATGTGTGCAGCCAGATCCATCCATGGATCAGACCATTATCCATCCATAAACCCAGTTGTACTAAACAAGGCACTATTATTCACGAAAGCTAATTCTGACCTCACCAGAGACAAAATTGAAATAACTTTAGCGGCTTGGAGCATTATAGTAGAGTACGGAGTAGCATCTAATGATTCAGCACAGTTAACGAATTGGAATATACTAATTATCACAAATAGAATCTGCATTCCCGAACTTGTGGGGCGGGGGGGGGGGGTTATATAGAGACATTGCATTATTTACAGTGCACAGATGTAGAAATGTAGAAATGGAAAGATATAAGGAAAAATTCTTGAAAAACTTCAGATGGAAAAAGAAATAGAAAAATATGACAGAGTTGTTAAATTCGTGGATGTAAAGCTTAACCTCAGACTCTTTCATATGCAAAATAAAAACTTAGAATATGTGAATCACAAATCTGACCGTCTGGAACCCATACTGCAAAGCATACCAAGATGTGTGTCTAACGGAATATCCAAACTATCCATGGATGAACAACTGTTCTACTTACACACCAAACATTACAACTCAGCACTAGCAGAGTATAAAGCAGGAATGGTATCTATGTAGGGAATAGGATAAAGAAGGTTCAATACCCAGAGAGTGTTAATCCTATAAATAACCACTGAATATCAGACCCTAAAAAAACAGTAAACGTAATTAGGGATCAAAATGGAAAAACAGACACAACAATAGGAAGGGCAAACATCAAACAGAACCCAGGAAGCAGCGGTTAAGGGTAGCAATGAAGGGGCCGATAGTCATCGTAAACGTAAAGTAGAAACAGATAAAATGAAATCTAGTTACAAAGCCAAAAGGTCCATTAAAAGAAATGGTAAAATAATGGATGACGAAATTATCTGCTTTAACCCAATTTTCAGTTCCCAAATAAAATCCAAAATAAGGTCAGGAATTCTTCTAAGCATTAGATAAGCACTTTAAATCAAGCAAATATTACAAAATCACCAACAGACATAATATGAAATTAGCATATGCAGCATTGAAGAATCTAGAATACTATATACACAAATTCAATAACCTAAAACCCAATACATCAAAACTAGAGGAGGCTTATGGTAAATCTTTTTCAACTTCAGCAATCTACATTTCCTTCATCAGAAAATATGCACGGATTCAGAATTTTAAATAAAATCATAAAATTAGTAATAATAAATCTCTGAACGAGATATAAACAGTAACTGCACGACAATGTGAGGTATACTTGCCATCTCAATATGGCTAACCACTAAGGGTGGGTGTTACTGTAGCTTGTAGCCCCAGGAGAACATCGTCTCCAGCTGGCTTTAGGCACACTTTCTGTGCCCTTATGGTATTTGCAAAGATAGGTCACCCTTCCCTCGTCAACCTAAATATTTGCATTGGGACCCCCTTTCATCGAAAACCGGTGATTGTCGTACGCTGAAAACAGGTCAATACCTAGAAACTGCAGTCCGTGCGTATCACTTAGGTTGACGCGGGAAGGGTGACCTCCCTTCGCAAATACCATAAGGGCACAGAAAGTGTGTCTATAGCCAGCAGGAGACGATGTTCTCCTGGGGCTACAAGCTACAGTAACACCCACCCTTAGTGGTTAGCCATATTGAGATGGCAAGTATACCTCACATAAAATTAGTCATGATATTGTAAGAATATTTTGAAGCTGTTGTAATTATATACAAGTATAACATTTTCATAAATTCCGGGATTTCAGGTGATTTGAACGAACGTTCTTTATTGCCCACAGGGAGCTAAACATAGAGAGGACAATACAAATGAGGGCGGGGGTCGATATACCCAATGATTTTACACATAAAGATGACTAGTAGCTAAAAAGAAATTGATTTAAACGAATGATAGACAAACCAGTTACAAAACAATGATGTGGGTGACAGGTTCTGCCTTGAGCGCGCAAGCCCCGTGCCACCACTGCAACCTTTTGATGTCCTTATGGATACACTACGCGAGCTCATTCATTCTCATCGTGTTCGCCTCAGCTTTCCACCTTTCCTATATATATCAGGCGAAAGGCATTTCTCTCCAACCTTATTTTCCCCCTAAGGGTTAGGAACCTCTTGCGCTATAGAAACTACAGCGAAACAAATCTTACCTCCTTTTTAAAAGAGGTAGGAGAAGAAGGTAGGGAAACCATCTTAAACAAATCGACTCGAGGACCGTTGTACTCTGTCCCCGCTCGTGGACAGCGTTGTCAGCGTTAATCCTACATCTGAATTTCCGGGGCTTATGGATACACTACGCGAGCTCATTCATTCTCATCGTGTTCGCCTCAGCTTTCCACCTTTTCCTATATATATCAGGCGAAAGGCATTTTCTCTCCAACCTTATTTTCCCCCTAAGGGTTAGAACCTCTTTCGCTATAGAAACTACAGCAATAAAACAAATCTTACCTTCCTTTTTAAAAGAGGTAGGAGAAACCATCTTTAAAATCGACTCGAAGGACCGTTGTACTCTTCCCCGCCGTGACAGCGTTGTTCAGCGTAATCCCACATTTCTGAAATTTCCGGGCATTGCACAATCGCGCGCAAAACGGTTTCCCCTGTCCTGCTCGCGTCTTGGGCACATGGGTGGACAAGAAGCAGCATGCCTTGTGAGTATATATGGTAAGGCTCCTCGGTAACATTGCCAAGCCAGAGATCCTTGAAAGTTATCCAAGGATCCTGGCCCGAATGTCCTTCGGAACAGTCCAGCCAGTTGACTATCGTCGAAGCCCAGAGTGTCTCCCCAGGTCGTCGTCACACTTAGCCTTTACCAAACCTCTGTAGAATGACGTTACCCGTGCGAGAGTGCCTTAGGGCACTCTCGCTTCTCGATCTCCCAACTTTGGTCTGAACTTGATCCAAGGTTCTAGTTCACTAAAAAACTAGTAAACCTATGAAGTAACGATTTAACGAACGAAGATTACACCTGTTCATCATCCAGGTAGAGTCACTGATACCTCAGGCTCTGCGCATGTCCGTGCAGCAGCAGACAGAACACTTTAGAAGAGGAACGCAACCCTTCCACAAGAGGCGAAAGAACAGACGCTCCAACTTGTTTATCCACGAAAGGGGACAAGGCACGACGGTTAGGCGGTTGGTAATCACATTTGCGACCTTCGCCATCCCTTTCAGAGATAGCCACCGCTCAGATTATGTCCGAGTTAGGTGGGCCACCCTGCTCGTCACCTCGCCCCAATTCTTCTCTATCTGGAGGTCTGGGCCAAACGAAACCCCTTGCATTTTAACCGGACCCTCCGTCCAACGTTCTACGAGTTACAATCCGACCGACTTATCCCGGCTAACTTTTGCTCCTGACATCGCCTCGTAGTCTTTAATGGCGTCACCTACCCTCTGTAGGTGTTCCACCTCGGACACGATGTCGCCCTCATACGCCGTAATCGTTTTTCCACAACCAAGATCACGCGGGACGTCCCTCATGCCCTCCAACCTCCGCAGTAAAGGCTCCAGTGCCAATGCACACAGAAGGCGGTGGAAACGGGACACCCTTGCCGAACCGAGCGCTTGATGCTGAATGATTTCAAGAAGAAACAATTAACCCGAACGATCGAATCGCTGTTGCTATACAAAGCAACGATCCACCCGCGCAAGACCGACCCAAACCCGATACCAGATACCGATGGTCAACCCTCTCAAAAGTTTTAGACTGGTCTAAATGTACCAGAACTCCACCATTGCCAGGAATCCTATTAACCCACTCTAAGGTATAAATCGATTTAATCTTTCGGTTAAAATTAAAGTCCACTGTAATGGCTTCATGTAGGCATGGCGGGGATTCGATCCTCGATCGCCAAATTTCATTTAACAGAACTTTTCTCACGATAAAACAAAAGTTTTTCCGTGGGTGATAGCAGTTACATTTGCCAGATGCCTTCGCTAAGCTGAATAATGACTTTGCCATTTGACCCTTCTAACTTCTTCGAGGCCATGAAAAGCGAGAATAGAGATAGCAGACCCGCCAACAAAATCTATTGTTCTCAATAATATGTCTCTCCTTCTGGCTGGTTTTGCATAGTTATAAATACTAGAAGACCAACTAGAGTCAGGGCCACAAGCAGGCAGCCACAAAAGACAAACGGCCAGAGGGAGAAAGAAGGTTACAATCAACCAACTACGAGAAACAACGTCCCTCGACTCTTCTAAGTTTCACCAGCTCACTTTCTTTTCTCTTACATCATTCTATCACGATCTATGGTTTACTACTACGAGAACGAATACACACCTGCCGCATGCTTTCCCATTTACTAATTATACATACCAACCCGTCGTGGTCTTGGATATATACAAAGTAATGGTAAATAAATATTTCTTTACAACTTCGATCACAGTTCTTCTTTCATCTGCAACAGTACCACCCGTTACAATCGCTAACGACCAACTCCAACATATATCATAAACACAACCGTTACAACATATGCCGTTACTCTCGTACATTTGGAACATAGAAGTCATCAAAATACTTAGCAAGAAAGAAAGTTGTAGTACTACTCCATCATGCATAAGGGATGGTATTCAACTAAATCGAATGGATTTGGTTTAGCGGTTGTGGGATGACGTCAGCAGCCGGGTGCGTTGACCGGAAGCGGGGCAGGCGGAAGGGGCCAGCTGTCAGGCGTGCGCAGGGAGCGGAAATCGCTTTTTCCAACGTGGGTCGTGCAGGTGACAAGACGTGCGAGGACGTCGCTAAGGGTTTGGGCTAGCAGTGCTATCGTTAGTGTTCGGCCGGGGCTGTGAGGAAGGACTAGTCATCTCTGGAGGGTCTCCGTCACTACAAGAGAAGGTAGGTGCCTCTATATTCAAATCGCGCACTCACTACAAGCTATTTCGGCCGTTCTTAAACATTCACATTTTTTTCAACACGATGTCTGCAAAAATTAGGATCGCCAGTGACGTCGTCAGAACTTTTAACGGCGAAGGCGATGTAGTGGCCTGGATTCGCAAAATCAGGCTGGTGGCGAGACGCAGGGCATAAGCGACGTGGCGAGTCTTATGGCGCTGTATTTGGAAGGGAGTGCGTTGTCACTTTACCTAGAGATGGATGTCGAAGAACGGCTCTGCGATGAGAATATAGAGCGGCGCTTGTGTGACGCATACACGGAATGCGAGTACACAGCTTTCGCTAAGCTAGGTGCAATCAGGTGGACGGGAGGCCAAGTGGACGACTTTGCATCAGAAGCTAGAAGGCTAGCGACTCTGGCCGGGTTTGCCGGAGAAGAACTGGAGAGAGCAGCCCGACTGGCGTTCGTGAATGGGTTCCCCGACGATGTAGGGATTCACCTACAACGACTGCCCGGGGTTAAAAAGATGCCATTGAGCGAATTTGTAGCTCAGGCTCGCGCGTTGACGAGACACTCTGGGCGGAAGGCGATAGCGATGGCGGTGACGGAGGCGCGTAAAGACGGACGACGTCCCGAGAAAGAGGTACAGAAGCTCACCGTGCAACGAGAGCGACCGTTCTCAGGACGGTGTTTTAGATGTCAGGGACCGCACATGGCGCGGGACTGTACGCATCCGGGGCCCGTTTGCTATCGATGCAGGCAGACAGGGCACATTGCCCGTGATTGCGGCCAGGGAAACGACCGCGGGGAAGTTGCTGCCTCTCGAACTTTCCCCTCAAACGAGTAGAGGCGCTATTGGAGACGCTGCCATTGATTGACGTGGAGGCCGAGGGGGAGACGTTCAAGGCCCTTGTGGTTACGGGCTGTACCACCACCCTGGTGACTTCGAGGGTGACGAAGAAATGGAACGGGGTGAGTAGTGTCCGGGCTGCAGGCAATTGTGGCCGAACGCGTGATAGATGGAGTTGATGTGGTGATGGGGATGGACGCCATCAACTGCCTCGGTGGCGTCAGTGTTGTGGGAAATGAGGTCACGTTCGGAAGCGTGGGGGCGTCGTGCACTGCGAGTCAGGATCGCCAGAGGGAGCAGAGCCCCGCGAGGGACTGCGCCGCTTACACCATCGAGGACAAAGACTTTCAGGCGGCGTTCGATGGTCAGCGGTGGACGATAGAGTGGCGATGGAAGGACGAGCCCCCGACGCTGGAGAACAGGGTGAGCTGTTACCAGCATACCCTGAAAGGCCACGCCAGGGTCGAGTTTGAAGACGAGGTGGAGAGGTGGATCGAGGAAGGGGTCCTTGTCCCTTGGAAGGAGGATGTAGCGGGCGGAGTGCTACCCCTGATGGCGGTGGTGCAGCCTACGAAGGGAAAAGTCAGACCGGTGCTGGACTTCAGGGAGCTAAACCAGCACATATCGTGTCACACGGGAGGTGAGGCGACAGACGTTTGTGGTGAGGCATTACGTAAGTGGAGACAGTCGACTGAGGCAGCGACGATTGTCGACTTGAGATCGGCATACTTGCAGCTCCATGTGAGCGACAAACTGTGGCGATATCAGCTGGTGCGGTACAAGGGCCGGACGTACTGTCTAACCAGGCTGGGTTTCGGGCTGAATTCCGCTCCGAAGATCATGGCGGCAGTGCTTAGGTTCGTCATAGGGAAAGACGGCAAGATTAGAAAGGCCACCAGCTCCTACATTGACGACATTTTGGTGGACGAAACTGTAGTGCCAGCCGACGAGGTAGTTAGACATCTGGAGAAGTTCGGACTGATTGCTAAGCCACCGGAGTCGATTGAAGGGGGAGCCGCGCTGGGGCTGAAGCTGCGAAGAGATGGATCAGGTGAATTGGTGTTCCGGAGAGGAAATGAAATCCCAGAGCTGAGTTACAGCGTCAGCAGGAGAGAGCTGTTCTCGGTGTGTGGGAAGTTGGTCGGTCACTACCCGATCGCTGGATGGCTGCGCACGGCGTGTAGTTACACCAAGAGACGAGCAGAAGGAGAGAGGTGGGGCGACAAGGTGGGAGAAGGGACGGTGGCGATGATGCAGGAGATCCTAGAGAGGACAAGAGCGGAAGACCCGGTCAGGGGAACTGGTACGTGCCCAAGACGAAATGCGGGACCGTCTGGTGTGATGCTAGCAGTATAGCGATAGGGGTGGTGTTGGCAATCGAAGGCACTGCGGTGGAGGACGCGGCCTGGCTTCGGAAAGCAGATGATTTTAACCACATCAATGTCGCCGAATTAGACGCGCTGCTGAAAGGGGTGAACTTGGCCTTGAAATGGGGGCTGCGCACGATTGAAATGCGGACGGATTCGGCCACTGTGCTTGGCTGGGTAGGATCGGTGATCACCGGTGACAGGAGAGTGCGGACGAAAGGTGCTGCGGAGATGTTAGTGAAGCGCCGTCTAGGAGTTCTAGGTGAATTGATCGCCGAATTCGGACTGAAGCTGAACGTGGTTTTCGTGCCTTCGGAGAAAAACAGGGCGGACGTACTGACCAGGGTGAAAAGAGTGTGGTTGGAAGAACCGGAGGAGGCCCGGAAAGGGATAGCTGCGGCGTGTCGGTTGGATGACTCTGAACTGAAGAAACTGCACGCTATGCATCACCTGGGTGTGGACAGGACCCTGTATTTGGCAAAAAAAATTGATGCTGACGTCACTAGGAGAAGCGTCCGGAAGGTGGTCGGGAGCTGCGACAGGTGTCAGTCCATCGACCCTGCTCCGTGTGGGCATGAACAGGGAAGCCTTTCCGTGGAGCAGAACTGGAAAAGGCTAGCTGTGGATGTGACACACTACCGTCAGCGAATGTACCTCTCCATGGTTGACTGTGGGCCGGGCCGGCTGGCCATTTAGAGGGAGTTGAGATCGGGCATTGCTGACGAGATCGTGCAGATCCTGAACGGGAAGAACTACTGATGGAGAGGTCCCGTGGAAGAACTACTGATGGACAACGGGGCGACGTTTCGTTCGGAAGCATTGAGGGTTATGCTTGATCGGTGGAACGTGCGACGCTTGTTCAGAGCAGCGTATAGGCCGGGCGGTAACGGGATCGTGGAGAGGCACCATCGGACAGTCAAGGCCATAGCGGAAAGAGGGCACATTTCGCCGCTTGAAGCAGTTTTTTGGTACAACTTGTCTCCCCGATCCGGACAAGCTGAGGAATCTGTGCCGCAGAGAGCTGTGTTCAAATATGAATGGAGGCACCCGAGCAAAGCACCGGAGGGTCACGAGGAAGAGAAGGGACCCGTTCGCGTGAAAATAGGGGAGGAAGTCTGGGTCAAGCCACCAAAGGCGCGCTGTACGTCTCAATGGAGCAGAGGAACGGTGACGGCGATCAATTCCAGAAGCAACGTATCCGTAGATGGAACACCACGACACGTCTTGGACTTTCGCAGGATTGTTGCTTCGACGGACGATGATTCTGGAGAGGGGGAGAATGAGGAGCCCAGCTTGAGATCTCGACGAGCAAGGCGCTCTCCCGGTTGGATGGTAGACTACAACATTGAGCGGAGAGATTGTGATCTTTAAGATCAGGGTGGCGTGTGGGATGACGTCAGCAGCCGGGTGCGTTGACCGGAAGCGGGGCAGGCGGAAGGGGCCAGCTGTCAGGCGTGCGCAGGGAGCGGAAATCGCTTTTTCCAACGTGGGTCGTGCAGGTGACAAGACGTGCGAGGACGTCGCTAAGGGTTTGGGCTAGCAGCTGCTATCGTTAGTGTTCGGGCCGGGGCTGTGAGGAAGGACTAGTCATCTCTGGAGGGTCTCCGTCATTACGAAGAGAAGGTAGGTGCCTCTATATTCAAATCGCGCACTCACTACAGCGGTGCAGCACTTATGTAATGATGGATGCATAGGAAATAGTTGTGGCAAGTCTGTGTATGAACTGTTTTGCTCAGGAACCCATCGTGACCCCCGATTCAAGAATTGAACCCGCGACCTTATGATCTTGAACCGAACTCACTAACCTATTTCTTTACTACCCACAAGGAGCTAAACACAGAGAGGACAAACAAACGGATTAAGTCGATTATATCGACCCCAGTGCGTAAGTGGTACTTAATTTATCGACCCCGAAAGGATGAAAGGCAAAGTAGACCTCGGCGGAATTTGAACTCAGAACGTAACGGCAGACGAAATACGGCTACGCATTTCGCCCAGCATGCTAACGTTTCTGCCAGCTCGCCGTATATGAGCGCACGTGTAGCCTTAGTAAAAGGCTTCATACAAAATATTATTGCATCATTAAGTTTTCATTAAGTTTATAGGCTGACAAAACTTTGAAGTGTCAGGGTACATTGTGAATCGTGTTCTATTGTGCAAAGAAAGCGAGATTAACTTTCCATAGACAATGACAACAAAATTCGCTACCATCAATTAACTATACAAACAGTGTAGATATGAAAGTAGAAGTGCGCTTTAGAGGTAACAGAATAACACTAATTGACTCAACACCAGATGCATTATACCTATTCATTTATTTATAGGTCATATATTTCACAAACACTAGCAGCGTCAGTTATAGATTTCCGTTATGAGTCAATCATTTATTAATTGAGTGACAAGTTTGTGTTGTACAAATTCGACAGATTAAATATTATTGGCTTTCTCATCAGTTTTCCCACATATATCATCTGCTAATTTTCTGTAGATTTCGGAATTACTGTTTGGTTTAATTACATTGAATCTACGTAGGAGAAACGGAAGTTGTTTCCCCACTAGTTGGAAAGTTCACTTCGAAGTTTTGCTAAGTCACCCTTTAAACTTCAGATATATAAGGGATGCATTGGAAAAGTAACTTGAGATGAAGCCAAAGCTATTTGATTCACCACCATTGTTGCTTCATCAACACGAGTGCAACTACAGCAGCGACTACTATTATTGACCTGACGCTCCAATTTAACATCGCTACTTAATTCTGAAGTGACGAATGTGTTGTGTCGTGTAGTGTATTGATAGGTCGAACTGAGGAGACTTAATACGCCAGATTAACATCATCGCCTGCAGTGTTGTTCGGCTTAACACGGGCTGTAGAACCAGCACATCATTTGAATAATATCACATAACTATTGAGTACCCTTAACAGTGTTCACCCTGTTGCGAACATTTCTTCCCCTAGTCAATGGATATGGTCAGCAGGATCTGCAGTGGGGAGTATCGGTGACACTGACGACTTTTATAAAAAAGATGTACTTGAAGTGATTCTAATACACTTATATTTCAAGGGCGATGTAAAAGCACAACCGGCACAGCACTTTACTATTTTTCATTATCCCTTCCTTTATATTCTATACCCAGTTTGTTTATATCATTCACTTTTAAATGTCGATAAATCCAGAACCTGTTACGTTCAAGGAATGATTCCATTTCAGACAGTGGCTTTTCTTCGAATGACATCAGACAGAAACACCAACTTAAGACAGAGAAAAACACGTCCACTCAAGAGGAACTATTTTTCTCGGGTCAAAAATTAGTATTTATGACATATTTATGGTGAAAATCATAGCAGTTGATTCATTTTTAATAAACCATCCAGTTTTTTTCCTT
This sequence comes from Octopus sinensis, assembly GCF_006345805.1. Taxonomy (NCBI): domain Eukaryota; kingdom Metazoa; phylum Mollusca; class Cephalopoda; order Octopoda; family Octopodidae; genus Octopus; species Octopus sinensis. The sequence continues at coordinate 52,825,724 of NC_043014.1, read as the reverse complement.
CTCCAATTGATTTTCTGGACAACTTCTAGGAAATCCTGATACTTCTGTAAAGCTATTATGGTTAGATAAACTTAAGACAAGGTAGAGACCCTACGAAAGTGCGTGTTGCGTGTGTGTGTGTGTGTGGGGGGGTTAGGCAGTATGACGTCATAGCACCGCGGAGACGGAATCTCCGATTGGAGTTACCTCCCTTGAAGTTCTCGTGGCTTCAGTCATTTTCAGGCTTTGACAAGGTAAAGTCTTCTCTCTCCAATTTCTCTCTTTTTATTGGCAATTTCATACAGATTTTATAGCAAATATATATATATTCTTTATACAAATATATTTTTTTCTTGATATATATATATATATATATATATGTGTGTGTGTATTCTTGACATAAATGTGTGTGTAAAAGTAGAACGTGTGACGTCGGTGTCCCATTCTCGCACCTTGTTGAATGTATTAAGAGTAAATGATTGCGATTTAGGACGAAAACCAGCTGCTTAATTGAGCTGCTTAATTTAAACAAATAGCAAACATCCGTTTCATCATGCATATATTTTAAAACGAACACTTTGTTCTTATTACAGTAATTTAATTAGAGTTTCCACTGCCTGGCGGAGGAGGGTGGAGCGAGCAGGTGCCTCTGCGTTAGAAACAGATTTATTTTAAGGATGGTCGTTGTTTTCATCTCTATATCCGTTTAATCAATTGATTGCCATCTTCTCCGAAGCAGGACAGTCAGGAAATGATGCGCAATACGATGTATCCTGTTATTAGTTATGGAAAGAAAATTAAACGATACATTAATCATAATAACGATGAATTGTTTTATTTTATATTAATTACAGTAATTTCAATAATATTAAAAACGGTTTCTAACTTTAGTCACAAGGCTAACAATTCTGAGCCAAGTGGATTACATCGACCCAGTGCTTTGCCGTGTTTATATCTATTTCCAGTTAATCCCCGCTTCGTTGGTCACTAACATCCTTGCACTTCATTTCTGCTGTTTACTGCACTCAACTGTTTCGTGTAATGCAGCGAAATAGTGAGAGCTTTCGTGGTATTTTGTTGAGTAATAAAATACAGTGTTCGTCCTCGCCAAGTTTTGGAATTCAGTCTCACGCCTTAACTTGATACAAAGGGTTGTACATCTGCTCGGCTCTGTTGCTATTGGCTGTGTTTATCATTGTTTAATCACCAAGCAACTTAGGATCCTGAGTTACTTCAAATTCTTCCTTTTCACAAGACTGGGATTCAGAGCCCTTTTGCACGGAAAAACCATTTTGTTGTCAGAATTAATTACCAAAAGTCATTATTATACCACAAAATAAATTATGAATTTTGGATGTTATGAGAGTCAACAAGCTTTCCTAATTATATCAACTGATTTGGGATTGTTTAGTGTGATGTGATGTCGTATATCTTAGTGCAGCTTTTCTTAATGCATTAGTATTCTGTAAAGTGAGATTGTTGCTGTTGTGTACCCCAGGGCAGCCCTGATCAAGTACTTCTGTGCTATGCAAATTGTTCCCACAAATCCATCTTCTCTGTCTCATTTTAGCTAAGGACCAAACTGCAAATCTGATGTGCAGCTACGAATCGTATGTCAGGGACTGTAACAGTCAACAATGTATTACATTTTCCATTCTATTTCTATTAAATTCTGGCAGTGGCCACTGTAAGATGTAGAAAGGTGGATTTGGTCAGAGATTGAGTGTTAATGGTGTGCACCCTTTCACAGTGTTTTACATCAGCAAAAATATTGGTGTTACAGTTATTTTTATTTGATTGTTTCTTTTTTAATGTTTGTTATGGTTGAATCTTGCATATGCTGGCAAAATTAATTTTTAGCCTATTTGTTTTGTTGTGTGAGTGGTCTGTGTACAATCTGTCTTGATGTATAGTGCACTTGATTGTGTTCTCTTTAGGGGTGAGACTGGGTGTCTAGATAGGACAAATATAATCTATGATGGATCTGAAGTATTGTTTGTACACAGTTGGTGCGTGTGGGTTGCAAGAAGCATGTTGTGGTAGAGTTGTATGCCACAGCTAATAGTGTTGTCTTTGTGTGCGCATGTGAGAGAGAGAAAGAGATGTTTATGTTGAATGTAATTGTTGGTTATATTTGTTGTATTCTAAGGGTATTGATAGGAAGGGAGTAGGAGATTTGGTAGGTAACTTGTGGAGCCAGGTTTATAGGTGATTTAAATAGGGTTGGAGTAGTTATTCAGTGGTATCTGGAGAACGGTAGGACAATGTCTGTGTGTGTGTGTGTGTGTATCTGTCTGTGTCTATGAAGGTAGTGTAGGTATAGGTTGACTAGAGTGGCTGAGAGGATGCATCCTTGTGGTACAACATTCAGGAAAATTGCGGGTTCTAGGAGTGTTGCTCTTGTATACTACATGGCCTTTGTGGTCTGGCAGGTAGCAAACTAGTTAGCGTTTTGTGTTGTTTCTTAAAGATGTTGTTGAGTATTTTTTGTACAAAATGGAGAGCAGGAAATGAAATCAAAATCTGATGGAGAAATACTAAAAAACTTCATTATAATATAAAACAATTTAAGAGAAAAATGATGGAAAAAATATGAATTAAAATCTGAACACCAATTTTTTTAAGTAATGGAGAAAATAAAAGTATAGGTCAAAGCTACATACATACAGTGCTTTGAAAAATGATCCAGGTTCTTCAAAGATAATAACCTGTTTAAAAATAATCCAAAAGATTCTATAGGCATATTGGAAAGAGCACAATAAAAATAGAAATCCCTTGAGAGGAAGAAATATTTGAGTTTTGGAGTAAAGTTTGGGGAGATGAGAAGGAATCGAATTGTGATACTCGATGAATTAATTGACAAGAATAATACACTGAGCTTATAGAAGAGCAAATATGGAAAAAGATCAAACTTCCATTGAACAGATCCAGTAAATGGAAGTGGCCGGGTGAGAACGAGAGACCCAACTATTGGCTTAATGTCTTTACAAATTCACATAGCAAGGTAATTCACTGTTACAATATAATTATGAAGGAAACAGAAGTGACTCCAGAATGGCTGACCAAACTTGTATGTTCTTTGCTTCTCAAAAGTGATGAAACAAAAATCCTGAAGTCCCACAGGTCCATAACATGCCTTACAACAATGTATGAGGCCCTTTCACCTGTCCTTATGTAATGGATGTCTTCTTGCAACATTTCCCCTGATGGACAAAGATGCTGTAAATGTGGATTGTACAGGTGTTAATTAACAAAATTACTCTTGATGATTGTTACAGCAGAAAAACTGTCCGTCAGTGGCCTGAATGGCCTACAAGAAGGCCTTGGATAATCTAAGGCCTGAATGGCCTACAAGAAGGCCTTAGATAATCTTCCTTCTTGCTGGATAAAGGAATGCCTAATGACATTCAAAATTTCATCAATAAACAGGAATTTTTTGTCTTATGTCAAGAAGATCTGAATTAATTCTCAACACAGACACTATCATCATCATCATCATCGTTTAACATCAATTTTCCATGCTGGCATGCGTTGGACAGTTCGACTAAGGGTCTGGGAAGCCAGGGGGCTGCCCCAGGCTCCAGTCTGATCTGGCAGTGTTTCTACAGCTGGATGTCCTTCCTAACACCAACCACTCCGAGAGTGTAGTGGGTGCTTTTTACGTGCCACTGGCACAGGGACCAGAGGGTGCTGGCATTGACCACTTTTGGATGGTGCTTTTACGTGCCATCAGCACAGGAGCCAGTCAAGGCATCAGCCATGTTCGGATGGTGCTTTTTATGTGCCACTGGCATAGGGACCAGTCGGGGCAAGGTGGCTGGCATCGACCACATTTGGATGGTGCTTTTTACATGACACCAGCACAGGGAGCCAGACAGGTGGCACTGGCATCAGCCACAGTTACAATTTCCATTTGAAATAATTACTATAATTGTAAAAGTAAATTCCTGAATAAAACCATTGATCATCTCTATATGGATGACTTGAAGCCTTCTGTGAAAAATGGTTAACAACTGCAAGCACTCCTACACACAGTCAGACAATTTATTGATGATATTAAAATGGATTTGGGCTTGACTGTTGCAACAAAGTTCTAACTGTTAAAGAGCTACCAAAATAAAAGAATTAGAATTTGAGAGCATTTAGAAGTATCTAGGAGACTGTAAAGGAGATGAAATCATGGAGTCACTAATGAAAAGAAATTATTAGAAAGCAGTGATATGGTAAGGAGCTCTTCTAGAACTCAAGTTGACTGCCAGAAAGAAGACCCAAGGCCATACACATGTCTAATCATATACAGCTTCAATGTTATATATTGGTCCACCTCTGAGATCAACAAAGTTGATGTCATAATCCAAAAGCAGATGATCCCCCCCACACACATTATATGCATCACCCCAAATGCACAGACTGAGTACACTTTGTGAGAAAAGAATGTGGTGGGAAGTTGATACAATCTCAATTCACTGAAAATTGCAACCATGGGTCTTTCTGTCTACAACAGTCAAATGCTTGGATGTTAAAGCTGGTTCTGAAACGTGAAGATAGCAAACAGTTGCATGTTGTAATGAAGAATCAAAAGTATTCCTTCATGAAATGCAGCCAGACAAATGAGAATCTGAAGAAAATGGATCTTCAGCTGACAAAGAAAATATAGCCAAACAAACCAGCTTCCAATATGCTAAGGAGACATGAGGGCCAAAATCAACAGATAGAAAATTTCAGAATAGAGTCAGGGATCCTGATGTAGACCAAACCCTTACCTATCCATAGCGGACATGCTCTGGTCTCAAACCAGAAACTGAGGGTTTATCACTGCTGCTCAGGATCGGTTCCTTCCAACTAAGAATTGGAGACAGAAATCGGAAGACTGTGGCATCTTAAAGCAACAATACCTATTGCAATTGGGGCACTTGGAATGATGTCAAAATGTGCCAACAAATAATGCAGCCTCAAAATAAGTGAATCACATGGCTCTTCCCCTATTGGCATCTTTATATGCAAAATCTTGTTGTCCCTTGATGTTTCTGGCTAAGACTTGGCTGCAGTTTGTGTCAGTTAAAGCAAAACCAAAACATAGCAATACAGTGATGGAACAGTGACAAAAAGGACAAAAGAATCATCAGGGCAATATATTGCTCTTGCAAAGGTAAGACAACAACAACAACAACAATAATAATGGTTTTAAATGTTGGCACAGTCAGTAAGTTTGGAGGAGGAGGAGGTGGAGAGTCAATTACATTGACCCTAATGCATGACTGGTACAACCCTAAAAAGCATGAAAGGCAAAGCCAACTTCAGTGGAATTTGAACTCAAAATGTAAAGTTAGATGAGATGCCACCAAGCGTTTTGTCCAGTGTGCTAATGATTCTGCCAGTTGGCCAAATTAATAATAATAATAATGATGATGATAATAATAATAATCCTTTCTGCTATAGGCACAAGGGCTGAAATTTGGGGAAGGAGGATAGTTGATTACATCGACCCCAGTGAGTAACTGGTACTTAGTTTATTGACCCCGTAAGGATGAAAGGCAAGTTGACCTCGGCGGAATTTGAACTCAGAATGTAGTGGTAGACGAAATACCGCTCAGCATTTTGCCTGGCTAACGATTCTGCCAGCCTGCCACCTTAATGATACTAATAATAATAATAATAATAATAATAATAATAATACAGTAAAAGCTTGCAGTACGAGTGCAGCATTGTACAAGTAATGAGCCGAGGCTGATGCAGCAAATGTTTGTCTTGAAATACAAACAGAAATCCACAAAACAAGTGAGTTTTATACAAGCAACTGGCGCTAGTCAGTGCTGAGCCCACACATGCCCTCCCAGCTGGTACAGCCTCTGCTTGCTTACTTCATGTGTTTATCTCGTGGCAGCATCCCTTTTGTTTTTTCTCAGTTTTGTACTTTTTTTGCTATTATTTTATAATAATTAGTTGTATTAGCCATGGGTCCTAAGAAGAAAAAGCTGATTACGATGAAACTGAAAAGGAAATCGTTGATAAACATGAGAGAGGGCTCCTTGTAGGGTATATAGCACATCAATATGACTGAAGCATGTTGACGGTCCACACCATCGTGAAGAAAAAGGATGAGATGAAGGCTGTTACAACAACAAAACGTCTCTCCAGGCTCTCTAAGCAATGCACATCTGTCTACAAAGAGATGGGAAAATTGCTTCTCCTGTGGATCAAGAACAAGCCACTCACAGGGGATATGATGATGGAGACCATCACAAGCTCTGTATGGAGAGATCTCTTAAAGCAGAACCCTAGAACATTGATGAGGCAGATGCAATTAAAGCCAGTCGTGGCTGGTTTGGTAATTCCATGAAGAGGACTGGTGTTCATAGAGTTGTCAGGTATGGAGAAGCATCAAGTTCTGACACAAAGGCAGCTGAAAATTTCTGAATTTCAAGAAAGGTATCATCCTGGAAATGTATTCACAGCTTGTGCAGTTGCTTTGTTTAATGACAAATGCTCCGACACATTTTCGTAACATTTTGAAAGACAGGAAGAAGCAGACTTTCTCTTGATAGGTTTCTAATCAAACAAACGACCTGCAAGCGTGAAAAGTGAAGAAAGGGTGTCTAAAAAGCCTAAATTAAGCAAAGGGAGTGAGAAAATGCCAGAAATTGTTCTTCCTGAAGTCCTAATGGAAGGAGATTCTTCTTCCAGACAATAATCCTCCTCCTCCTCCCTAACAACAACAACAACATTCAGTTTTTATACTTTTTCTTTTTTTAGATGGCAGATGTTGTAAAATCTGGTTGGATTCAGCGCTATAGTAGTAAGTAATGAGCTCCATTTATTCTTCTCATTTCTATGGTTCCTGTCATTCTTCTTTGTTTTTATGTTTATTTTTTGCTTAGCCAGAAGAGGCAGGACACCAGCTCCCATAACTATTTTGGTGTATGTCTGAGACTGATAGTGCTCAGAGAAGAAGAAACCATAACTTTATAGAAAACAGTGTGTGTATATATATATATATATAGAGAGAGAGAGAGAGAGAGAAAGAGTTACTGAGTTTAATCCCAAGAACTAGTTTGGCTGTTTGCAACAGAGTGGATGGCCTTTGATTCTATTGCTGGTTGATAGTATGGCAGAGACAGTAACTAACCACTTTTCCACTCATGGCTATGCCACGAAGGAAAGACAAGTCAATATATTTGCAGCATCTGTGGAATTGCAGATATGTACAACCTTACATACCTGCTTTAGTGCTCCACTTTCCAGATTTTCTGAATGGGTTTACTCTCTTGGCCTTTCTTAATTGCTCAGTCGATTACCCTCAAGACGCCAAGGGTTTATTATTATAGTGAGCATAATTTGTGCAGGTCCAATGTGGCTGATGCCAGTGCAGCCTTGAAAGGCTTCTGTGCTGGTGGCACACGACCTGCTGTGCTTGAGGAGACTTATTGAGTCAAGTACATCAACATCAAAATAAATATCAAATGGAAATTGTAGTTGTGATACCTGTGCCGGTGGCACGTAAAAAGCACCATTCGAATGTGGCTGATGCCAGCGCTGCTTTGACTGGCTTCTGTGCCGGTGGCACGTAAAAAGCACCAACCGATCGTGGCCATTGCCAGCCTCCCCTGGCACGTAAAAAGCACCCACTACACTCATGGAGTGGTTGGTGTTAGGAAGGGCATCCAGCTGTAGAAACACTGCCAGATCAGACTGGAGCCTGGGGCAGCCCCCTGGCTTCCCAGGCCCCAGTCGAACTGTCCAACCCGTGCTAGCACGAAAAACGGACGTTAAACGATGATGATGGTGTGGTGCACAAGTGCTATGGGTCCCATAGCTATCAGGATATAGGATTTGTACGGAGTTATCTTCTCTTAGATGAGCAACTAATGAACTGAAGGGCTTCATCTGTCCTGGGTCAGTTGGCAGGTAGGTTGAGTGACCTTCTGGAGGCAACCTATTGCTGGGATCCTCACATGTGTTATTATTCTTGTTCAATAAACTTGGGAACAACAGGAGGTAAGAGATAGTTCCACACCCCTCAAAACCCTGCAACAAGGACCCATTACTGGATGCTGTTTAAAGCCCTACTCAGGATACCTGCAACAGACTAGATTCTGTGAAAAGCATCCAACAGCCTGTTGGGGCTTGTGCTGGAGCTCATTGTTTATACATATCCTTTTTTTTTGTTGTGCCTTTCAGTCTGGAGAGAAAGCAGTGTCCATGTCCTGTTATGGACTCTGCCTTCAAGACTAGTGGGATGGAGAGAGAGAGAGGAAGATATCCTAAACCAGAGACGAGGGTTGCATGAACTCCACTTCAATGTATCTCAGGTGCTAAGTTCACCACAAAGTCTTTGTTGTGATGTATTGGCTTTTGTGCCTCAATGACCTTGTGAACTATGTCAGTAGAGTGCAAGCTAGACATATCAAAGGATGGAGGCCAGAGCAATATGGGCCGGCTCTTCGGAGAGGTAAAAATGGGTTTGTGTGGAGTCAACATCTCTATCTAGAAAAAGCAAAGTTACAGTAACATCGATGGCAATTGAAAGCCAGGAAGACCTTAAAGGAAATGTCTTGGAGCTTTTCTGGAGAAAAGTTGTTGATGGCTTCTGCTCCATGGAGAGTGAAGAAAGGCTTAAGTGCCAGGTGGTGGTGCCAAAGCAGAGGAAAGATTGATCCTGTCATGCAAGCAGGCTGTGGTGGGATTCGAACTCAGAGTACATAGACCCAAAGCAAATGTTGCAAAGCATTTGGTCTGACATACTTTCAGTTCCCCCAACTCATGGCTCTGGAATGGAACCTTGTTATTGACCCTGAAAGGATGACAAACAAAGGCGACTTCTATAGGATCAGAGCACAGTCTTACAGAACAAACCCTGTGGGACCGTTTATTCTAATGACTCTTCCACCTGTTGCTGGATTGAATTTTTATTTATTTATGCTTACATTGGTTTGGTCTGAAGGAATGAGCGATAGCTTTGGCCTTTAGAAATGCTCCAACCACCCCACCCAAAAAAAAAGAAAAGAAGAGAAAAGAAAAAGAGATTGAGGTTTAATCTGACTGACAGTTTTGCATAGTTTCCATCAAAGCAGGCTTTTTCAACCTTATAGTGCAGTGGAAGACTCTCGCCCAAAGTGCTGAGCTGTGGGACTGAACCTGAAGTCATATGGTTGCAATAGCCACACAGCCATGCCAGCTTCTCTACATAAAATATGTAGCTTAGAGGACAACAGGAAGTTCCTACAGAACAACTTTCTGAGTGTCACAGACCAAATCTGTGGCTGGTGCAAAGTCTCGAGCAGACCTAGGGTGATGTGGTGGAGTAGTGTTGTAGATAAGGCCATTAGAGCGAAAGAATAGGGCTGGAAGAATTGTGGTAGCAGAGAACTTTATCAGGTAGTGAGGAGGGAGGCAAGAAGACAGGTATACTTAGCTGGGCAAGAAGCAGAAAGGAAGAAGTTTACCAATGTTGTGTTGTGTGAGGACCAGTGGCTTAAGGTGTTTCTATTTGGAAGACAGTGAATCAGGAAAAATTATGTGTGTTCGTATGGATGATGGCTGATTTGCAGTTAGTGATTCTGCAAAGAAAGAGGCTTGAAAGTGCCACTATGAAAGGCTGCTAAATATAGAGAACACATGGGAGAAGGAGAGTCTGCCTAATGTGGAACCAATAGAGGGACCAGCTATCCAAATGGACAGTAGCATGGTAGATAAAGCTATGAAGGATATGAAGACAGGGAAAGCTCCTAGCAACATTCACTGCTGGGATGCGTAAGATATCTGGCAGAGTGGGATATGGCCTAGTCACTCATATAGCTGATGTAACAGCATTATAGTCAACTGCCACAGAGGCAAAGGTTACACCTTAGAAACAATTACAGAGGCATCAGATTGCTGGACCAGATGATGAAAGTTACAAAAAGGATCATAGCTCAATTAATGAGGAAGAGAGGTAGCCTAGATGAGATGCAGATTGGTTTTGTGCCCAGAAGAAGCATTAGTGATGCTATCTTCCTGGTGAGGCAACAGCAAGAGAGGTACTTGGCCAGAAATAAACCTCTGTATTTGGCTTTTGTTGATATGGGGAAAGCCTTTGTCAGGGTCCCTCTGTCTTTTATCAAGGGGTCAATGTGGAAACTAGGATAGACGATTGGTTGGTGAGAATTGTACAAGCCATGTACAGGGATGCTGGTCGAAAGGTGAAAGTTGCCAACGAGTATAGTAAAGAATTTAGTGAACAACTAGGAGTCCACCAGGGGTCATTTCTCAGCTGCCTTTTGTTTTGCATAGTCCCCCAGGTTATAAGAGAGGAATTTAAGACTGGCTGCTCTTGGGAACTCCTCTATGTCAATGACCTTGTTCTTATTACTGAATTCCTACCAGAACTAGAGAAGAAGTTTCAGGTATGAAAGCAAAGTCTGGAATCAAAGAGCCTCAGAGTTAATTTAGCAGTGCTCAAAGTCCTAATAAGTAGGAAAGGAAAAGAGATAAATCACAAATCCTTTTAGGAAGATGGCCCTACTCAGTATGTAGAAAAGGTGTCAGAAACTCCATGCAATGTACCCAGTGCAAACTATGGAAACATCAGAGGTACAGTGGCATTACTGGAAGATTAACAGAGAAAGAAGTCTTTACATGTGGCAGATGTGCAGAAACCCTGCAAAAAGCTTTGAGTGTTGTATATCAACAGTAGAGGGGACTGTTTTGAAGTGGACCCTTCAGATTAAATGTAAATAGTTATAAATTTGTGTTATAAAAAGTCTCATTTTTTGTTTTGGTTGGACCTTGTAAATACAGTTCCTGGTTTTAGCTGTTATTTGCATTGTTATGAAAGAGGTTGATAATGGAGGAGAAGGAACACCTGACTATATTCGCTCAAGGTATTTGAAGATAGCTCTTTGTTCTGAGTTAAAAAATCAATATTTTGCTTATAGAATTGATTTGTTTGAGGAGATCAATAAAATATGTTACCATGCCGACCTATCATGTGATTATTTCAAACGACTTTTTCCTGCTCTTCTGTTGTGGGCATAATTTGTACCTTTGTGACTAATGAGAGAATTGTTGTTGTTATTGTTATTATTAAGGCAGTGATTGGGTGGAATTGTTATGTGCCAGATAAAAATACGTAGCAGCATTCCTTCCAATGCTTCACATTTTGAGTTCAAATCCCATCAAGGTCAACTTTACTGTTCATCTTTTGGGAATCAATAAAATAACTCACTGTGATTGATGTAATTAACTGCCCACCCACCAAAAAGAAAAAGGATTTCAGGCTCATTCCCTATAGCATCTTATAACTCAGTCCAGATGAAGGCTTACACAACTGCTAGCAAGTGCTGGTCCCTGCTCCTTAACTATTTTATTACCACAAACTGCTTTTGTTTCAGTTAAGTTTTGAAAATTACAAAGAGTTTTGTAAAATAGCTTTGACATGATTTAAGCTGGTTTTTGGAACATAAAGTAACATGGAAGTTTGATGGAAGGTTTTAATGTATGTCTCATTAAAACAGAAAGTTTGTATCAAAGAGCCAGCGGGTGGGGTGGGGGCAGACTCATGCAGGTCAGTACGAAAAGGATAAATCAGACAAGAATATTTATTGTGAAAATTGTGTGTACATTTGGTGTGATATCAATGATTATCTTCTGTATATTTTAACAACTATCTCAATTTTTTCAGGAGGCCATAACAAATTAAGTGGTTTTGATTATTTCATTCGGCAGCTGTTGTGTGGCCCCGTGTGTGGATCTCATAGATCGGGTAAAATTGGTCTGTTCCTAACCATGTCTAATTAATAGAAAAATAGAAAAGACCTAGTTGGCACCCCCTTTCATTTCCCTACCTGCAGTTGTTCCTATCCCTTGTCTGTAGTCTCATGATAAGCAAGTCTGTGCTGCCTGCAGGCTTTTAGAAGCCTTATTCTTAGAATGGTAGTTTAGAGTTTAGTACCACAGAAAGGAATCTGCACACCTCTTCAAATCAATAAAACTCTTTAATCAATGACTGGATATTGTTAATTACAAGCAAATGACCTGAAAATGCTGATTTTTAATGTTCCCCGTCTGTTTGATGCTGTTGTGTTTTCTGATATTCTTGGCCAGTAAAATGTAATGTGTGTGTGTGTGTGTGTACTTGTATGTTTGATATGTGCGCAGATGTATATGTCTAGATGCATGTATGTTTACATATATATCTATATTCATATCTGTAAGTGTATACATGCATATATATGTGTGTGTGTGTGTGTATATATAAATGTGTGTGTGTGTGTATATATAAATGTGTGTGTATATGTATATACATACATGTATATATATTATAATAGAGAAAGTTTCTTATTAAATAGATTTGTAACAGTTACTAAAAGAGAGCAATTATTAACGGCTTGACCGTATGGAAAGTCTTTTATAAATTCATATTCCAAGAAATTTGCTGTAATTTTGATCTCTGAAGTTTATTGAATATTTGAACTACAGGTTTTTCACAAATTTAAATATTCATTGCATTCCCTCCGTAATAGATTTAATAGACAATATTTTGCAGGTAAAATTTTCTGTTTTCTTTAACATTAGTCTCTCTCTCTCTCTCTCTCTCTCTCTCTCTCTCTCTCTCTCTCTCTCTCTCTCTCTCTCTCTCTCTCTCTCTCTCTCTCTCTCCATTGCCTCTGTTTTCATTAATGATGATTTAATATATATTAATTTCAATATTTTCATTTCAAGTTTTAATTTGCTATTTGCAAAACCCACAGTTTATTCTATATACATAATGAAAAACAATTATTTATTGAATGAATGAATGCTATTAGACAAAATAGCTGTATAACTTTGAGAGGCATAACTACGAATGTGTGCCTTCTCCCCTGACTTTGTTGCCTTATAATGTCCAGAAAAATGGATACTTTTAAACGAAATTTTCCACAAATACTGTTTAGATGCTGTAGATTCAGAGTATTTAGGGATTTATGGGAAAGAATTTTTCTGAAGGGGTAGGGAGAGGAGTTTGAGAAAATTCACATGATTTGACATTTTTCCCTTCATAACTTTCAGGAAAATGGATATCTTTTAATGAAATTTTATGCAAATACCTTTCAAACAACAGATTATGATTATAAAGAAATTTGTGGGGGAAATTTTTCCCAAAGGGGTGGGGAGAGGAGTTTTGAAAAAGCAGAGTTTTAGATCAGTTGGAATTAGTCTGTTTTGATGGGGTTTTTTCCCATTTTTTTTTAACCACAACCTTCAAAATGATGTAGGGCAAGGGTCATTGTTTTATGGGAAAAAAAAAAAATTGTTTTTGTACAACCCCACCGTCATCCCATTCCAAACCGATTTTGGCCAATTTATTTTGCACTTCATAACCATTCAGTAAAAAAAAAAAATTTTAATTATTAATATTTTCAGAGTAAAATGTGAGTAATTTATAGGAGATTTGGCACATCCTAAGACAACCCTCCTTGTTACTTTTTCACTCTTGAATGTATTTCAGTTTCCGTCTACCAAATCCACTCACAAGGCATTGGTCAGCCCGAGGCTATAGTAGAAGACACTTGCCCAAGGTGCCATGCAGTGGGAATGAACCTGGAACCATGTGGTTGGTAAACAAGCTACTTACCACATAGCCACGAATCCATAGTAAATATAAAAACGCGCATACCACATACAATAGGGGCTCTTTCCAGTTTTTGTCCATCATCATCATCATCATCATCATCAACATCCATTTTCCATGCTGGCATGAATTAGATGGTTTGAATAGAGATGATGGTAAGCTGGAGAACTGCACCAGGCTCCAGTCTGTTTTGGCTGGATTCCTACGGCCCTCCTAACATCAATCACTCTACAGAGTGTACTGGGTGCCCTCTTACATGTCACTGGCACAGGTGCCATTCAGGTGTCACTAGCACTGGCCACAACCATGACTTCACTTAGCTCGATGTGTCTTCTCAAGCACAGCAATTTGCCAGAAGTCTCAGCCATATGTTATTGTCTCTGTGAGACTCAACATCCAAAGATCACATTTCACCATCTCGTCCCACATTCTTCCTGCGCCTACCTCTTCCACAGGTTCCTTCCTCAATTAGAGATCAGCACTTCTTTACACAGCTGTCCTCGTCCATATGCATGACCATGCCAGCACAGTCTTCGGTCCTGCATACTACCCATCTGATGTCTCTTATACCCAATTTTCCTCTTAAGACACACTCTGTCGCATGTGTACACTGACATTGCATGTCCTCTATAGTCACAGCCCATGTCTCATTTGGCCATGCAGCATAGCTATTCGTATGCTGGCATCATACAATCTGCCTTTCACTCTGAGTGAGAGGCCCTTTGTTACCAACAAAGGTAGTAGCCCTCTGAACTTTGCCCATCCCATTCTTCTTCTAACAGCTATGCTTTCAGAACAACTTCTACGACTGCTAGCTCACCTAAGTAATGGGGACTGTCTACTACTTCTAAGGGTTCCTCTGGACATTTGAGGGAGTCTATTTTCCATACATTCCTAGTGTTTAATGTACCTGTCACATGTTAACACTACATTCTCTGGTAATCTTCCAACGATACCACTGCACTTCTTAATGTTCATAGCATGCATTGGGTATACCTTATAAAGTTTCTACCTACATCTTCTCTACATATTGAGCAGGGCCATCTGCCTGAAGGAATTTCTGATTTGTCTGTTTTCCTACACACTAAGACTTTGATCTTTATTAACTCTAAGGCTCTTTCATTCCAAACCTTTCTGAAATATCGTCTTTAGTTGTGGTAGTGATTCAGCTATAAGAACAAGGTCATCAGCATAGAAGAGGAGCTCCCAAGGACAACCTGTCTTAAATTTCCCTGTTATAGCCTGGAAGACTATGATGAATGAGATGGGGCTGAAAACCAATCCTTGGTGAACTCATTGCTGGTTTTCACCTTACTGACAGCATCATTAGACATACCTTGTACAGCTCTCACTAATCACTCATCTATCCCTACCTTCTGCATTGACCACTTGATATAGTTCTTTGCTACCATCACCCTTCAAGTCCTGTTTCTTTGCTCTTATGGCCCTGCCAACTACACTGTTCTACCACCATCTCACCCTATGTCTGGTTGGCATGTTGCGCCAGGCACAAATTTGGTCTGTGGCACTCAACAACTTCCCCTGTAGGAACTTCCAGTTGTCCACTATATTACATGTCTGTAATTCCTTCTTCTTATTAAATGCTTCTATTGGGACTCTAAATATGTAACTATTCACTCAGTAACAATGCTCTGGTTGGCCTGGGGCTATATCGTGTATGTGTGTGTATCTACACACACACAAATACAGAGGCTTCTTTCAGTTTCTGTCTACCAAATCCGCTCAAAGCTTTGAGCAACTTGTGGCTATACATGAAGATACTTGCCCAAGGTGCCATGCTGTGGAACTGAACCTCAAACCCTCAAGTTGGGAAGCAAATTCCTTAACCATACAGCCATACATGCACCTAGAGAATTGTGTGTATGCGCATATATATATATATATATATTTATATATTGGGAAGAAAATTTTTGTGTGTGGCAAATATTCAGGAGCAATAAATTACTGAAAACATGCAGAGAATATCTTCCATCACATTCCATTGGGAAAAACTAGAAGTAGTTGATAGCTTAGCTTCCGTTGCCTAGGTGACCAAGTCAGTAACAGGGGTAGATGCTCTGAAAATGTAGCTGCTAGAGTAAGGATATTCTGGGCAAAGTTCAGAGAACTCCTACCTCTTCTGGTGACAAAGGGCCTCTTGCTCAGAGTAAAAGGTAGACTGTATGATGCATGTGTGCAAACAGCCATGCTACATGGCAGTGAAACATGGGCCGTGACTGCCGAGGACAGGCGTAAGCTTGCAAGGAATGAAGCCAATATGCTCTGCTGGATGTGTAATGTCAGTGTGCATTCACAACAGAGTGTAAGTGCCCTGAGAGAAAAGTTGGACTTAAGAAGCATCAGATGTGGTGTGCAAAAGAGACGATTGCGCTGGTATGGTCATGTGTTGCGAATGAATGAGGGCAGCTGTGTGAAAAAGTGTCACACCCTAGCAGTTGAGGGAACCTGTGGAAGAGGTAGACCCAGGAAGACCTGGGATGAGGTGGTGAAGCACAAACTTTGAACATTGGACCTCACTGAGGCAATGACAAGTGACTGGGACCTTTGGAGATATGCTGTGCTTGAGAAAACCTGGCAAACCAGGCGAGACCATAACTGTGGCTTGTACCAGTGCTGTATAACCAGCCCATTTAAGAGTACTCTTCAATTGTTGGACAATAAACTATACTTGCAAAGACCTCTTGAGGCAAGTGAAATGACTGTTGTGGACGATGACAGTACCACCTGATTGGTACCCATGCCAGTGGAATGTTAAAAGCACCATTTGAGCGTGATCGTTGCCAGTGCTGCTGGACTGGCTCCTGTGCAGATGGCACGTAAAAAGCACCATTTGAACATGACCGATCCCAGTACCGCCTGACTGGCTCTCGTGCTGGTGGCACATAAAAGCATGCTCTACACTCTCGGAGTGGTTGGCGTTAGAAAGGGCATCCAGCTGTAGAAACTTTGCCAGATCAGATTGGAGCCTGGTACAGCCTTCTGGCTCGCCAGCCCTCATTCAAACCATCCAACCCATGCCAGCATGGAAAGCGGACATTAAGCAATGATGATGATGATGATATATCTAAGGTACCATCTTCTCCATATGTTTTAGTTTCAGTGTGTCTTGTGGTGTACTTGATCATCCCCTCTCGACCATCAAACACTTATGACATCTCAATACCTACCCATCCACTTACATACAGATGCTATGGAGAGAGAGGGCTGTGCTCCCAAATGCCCAGGACAGCTTTGCAGCCCCTCTTCCCCTATGTTCTTCAGAGAAAAGACAACCTTTATGGCAAGCCACATGAGACCACCATTGCCCATGATAACTTGTTTATATGAAATAATAAACGAGTTAGTGATGTGATTCAGGTCACCAAGGACAATGTGTTACAGTAATTAGATGAATAACTTTTCCAGCCTGTCAGCAAGTTAATTAAAAGCTCAATTAGTTTCTAGTCACCTTCAGTTTAAAATAGCCAAGCTCGTTAATGTCAATTACACACTCGATCCTTGCCAACTTAGAAGTTGCTTCTTTCTTTCCTTGCCTGCTTCTATATCTTGCGCTGACTATCATTCACACTCCCCCTCTCTCTTTCTCTCTACACACACATACGCATATATATATGTGTGTGTGTACATGTTGACACACAGACAAACACTTGTATATGTATATACATTACTGTTTGGTCTTAAATCAAGTTTTACACACACACACACAAACTGTTAAGACATTAAGCTGAAGGTTTACTCTGTATGTTTTAGTAGGATACCTGTTAATTAACTTCCCCAAGGAAAAGGTGGTCAGTGACTCTGAACTTTCAACTTGCTTCTTGCCATCATCAGACTAATGTCGTTGGCAAGAAAGCTGAAAGTTCAGAGTCGCTGTCAAACTTTTCCTTCTCAAAGTTTAATACATCATTGCCATTTCTCGTTGTTTTCCATGTCTGCATGGGTTCGGTGGTTTGACTGGAGCTTATAAGCTGAAGGGCTATAAAAGAAAATGGGGAAGGAAAAATATAGTGGATACTTGGTTAAAATTTATTTGGATCACAATGAAAAAGACATACATCTAAGGTTCAGGATATAAAGGGATCGGATCTACAAATGAAATAACCAAAAAAAAAAAAAATCCTACGTGTGTTTCAATCCGGCTTTAGGTTTGAATTATCAGCATTCAAGCTATTTTAGATGTAAAAAAATCCCACATTTAGTTGGATATCTTCAGAGATAGATGTTTCAGGTGTTGAACAATGAAATAAACTCAGTTTCGGACCGTGTTTTCAAATATTCAAGCATAAACAATAATTTATTCAGATGCCGAGTTCATGCGAGGAGATACATTGAAATTATGCTAAAATACTAGAATGTATTTGGAAAATATACATATAAGGGGTTAAGGGACATAAGTCATTTAATTATAATATGTGATGTTACTGGCTGTTAATGGTACTAAAGACAATGAAAGTAGCAGGGGTGGATGCCCCGAAAGTGTAGCTGCTAGAATAAGAATCGCCTGGGCAAAGTTCAGAGAGATCCTACTTCTGCTGGTGACAAAGGGCCTCTCGCAAAAATTACAAAAGCTACTGATACATCCCAAAAGTACCTACTAGAAGGGACACACACGAATATTCACACCCTCTTACAAAGTTCTACATACATAAATAAATTCTAAACAATAATATAATCACAAATTTAACCAATAAAAAATTAGCCCCAAACACCTCTCCATCACATCCCACAACCGAATCGCCACTCAAGCTCAACAGAGATTATATAAAGCCGAGATTAACTCCAATGCATTGCCGTCTGATGATAGTTTAACTGGTTGAAACTTCGAAGTCTCTGTCATAATATTCTTGTTTCAAAAATGTGTGTGTGTGGCAACTTGGTTCTGGATTCAACCTCACTGCATGGCACCTTGGGCAAGTGTCTTCTACTATAACCTCGGACTGACCAAAGCCTCGTGAGTGGATTTGGTAGATGGAAATGTCTGCGTCTGTGTTCGTCCCCCACCCCACTGCTTGACATCTGGTGTTGATGTGTTTATGTCCCTTTAACTTAGTGGTTGGCAAAGAAGACCAATAATAGACCAGGCTAAAAAAAAAAAAATAAATCCTGGGATTGATTTGTTCAACTAAAAAACCTTCATGACAGTGCCCCAGCATGGCCGCAGTCAAAAGACTGAAACAAGTTAAAGATAAATGATTGATATATATATATATATATATATATATAATCCTCATCATCATCATCATTTAACGTCTGCTTTCCATGCTGGCATGGGT
The DNA here is from genome assembly GCF_006345805.1 of Octopus sinensis. Classification (NCBI taxonomy): domain Eukaryota; kingdom Metazoa; phylum Mollusca; class Cephalopoda; order Octopoda; family Octopodidae; genus Octopus; species Octopus sinensis. Next base: position 52,806,863 of record NC_043014.1, on the reverse strand, counting down.
TGGATTAATTGACAGGAGTCTGCACCAGACTTCTATGTCTGTTTTGGCAGGGTTTTATAGCTGGATATATCATTGTCATCATCATTGTCATTTAACGTCCGCTTTCTATGCTGGCATGGGTTGGAGAGTTCGACCGGGGTCTGGGAAGCCAGGAGGCTGCACCAGGCTCCAATCTGTTTTGGCAAAGTTTCTACAGCTGGATGCCCCTCCTAAACACCAACCACTCTGAGAGTGTAGTGGGTGCTTTTTATATACCACTGGCATGGGAGCCAGTCTGGCGGCATGGTCATTGACCACACTTGAATGTTGCTTTTTACATGCCACTGATATATATATATATATATATATATATACTATCAGCTAAGCCTGGTTTCACCCGGTCTATTTGGATGATGTGGTCGTGATGATTGATGTATTTGTACATAGTCTGTTTCTGAGAGCTATTCTATTGGACCTCTGTCTAATCATTAAAACATTGATTTGATTATGAACATAAAAAGAAATTATATATTAATCCTTATTTTTGTAAGCAGTTGTATCCTTAAAAAAATTTATTTGCAGAGAGCAGAAATTGAAAGAAGATATATGAAATGGATGTGTGTGCATGCATGCATGTGTGTATGTGAGAGAGATAGAGTTACAATAGTTGGTTTATGGAAAAGATTATGTTAAATTTTTGAAATGCAAACATGTGAATGAAAATTAAGTTCAGATCTGGTAGAAATAGCAACCAAATCTCCCTCAAAACACCCTACTGTATTAATCCGACAATTCTGCCTATTATGTAGTTTGAATGAGAAACTGTAAGTAAAGATTAAGATTATTAACCCCACAAAAAGGTGAAAGAAGAGAGACGACATAGTGAAAGTTTTGGCTGACTGTCATCCTGTACTCCCCTTGTTGCTAGCGAAATGGTATATGCCGGCTGTGTGAGCAACTGGTTGTTTAAATGGCGGAACAAACAGGGGAATTCCATTAGAAAATGTTTTAATCGATTTTCTCGGTAACTATAGGGGCTAGGAAATAAATACAAGGTGCATTACAATTTATGCAGCCGTCTCCACATGTGTGCCATTTTTCACGCGAATCCACCCAGCTGTTTGGCTGTGTGAGGAAGTGCCACACCCTAACTGTGGAAGAGGTAGACCCAGGAAGACATGGGATGAGGTGGTGAAGCATGATCTTCAAACGTTGGGCCTCACAGAGGCAATGACTGGGGACTGAGACCTTTGGCCATGCTTGAGAAGACCCATCAAGTCAAGTGAAATCGCAGCCATGGCTGATGTCAGTGTTGCATGTCCGGCCCTTTTAAAAGTACCCTTGATGTGTCGGGCAATATGATATGCTTGAGAAGACCTGTTGAGTCAAGTAAAACCAAAGTCACAGCTGTGACCAGTGCCCCCCGACTGGCTCCCATGCCGGTGGTATGTAAAAAGCACCATCCGAACATGATTGATGCCTGGGCTGCTTGACTGGCTCTTGTGCCGGTATGTAAGAAGCACCCACTTTACTCTCAGAGTGGTTGGCATTAGGAAGGGCATCCAGCTGTAGAAACATTGCCAGATCAGATAGGAGCCTGGTGCTGCTGCTGGCTTTCCAGTCCTCAATTAAACCATCCAACTCATATCAGCATGGAAAATGGACGTTAAACAATGATGATGATGTATATATATACAGAGTGAGATACACAATGTGTAAGTGGGCTTCCACACTGTTGCTCTACAATTGTTATCACATGTAGCATAAATCTAGTTGTTGGTTGAATCCATTAGAGAGAGCTAGTCCTTGAATACTCTCTGCTAATTTGCAATGTTAATGGCCAGAAACCACCCAGAGCATAAAGTCCCTAATTTTCTATAAGTGACTCTTCCTAGCACTTTGTGAGTCCTTTTGATTGCAATTGTTACTAATATTCCATCTGCTTTTATGTTATTATTTCTATTATATTCTGCCCCTTCCCTGTTTCTAAGTATACCTCAACATGTTTTGCAGTACTTTTGTGTAAATTGATTTTGAATTTTAAGTTGTGGGCCCCAGTGGCCATTAAAGAAAAAATGCCACGCAACATTTGTTGCAGTTCTTCATGTTTTGAGCTCAAATCTTGCTAAGATCTATTTTACCTTTCATCTTTTTCGTAGTTAATAAAATAAATATCAATCAAGTGTTGGGGGTCCATGTAATTGACTTGCCCCTCCTCCTAAAATTGTTGGCATTGTACCAAAATTAGAAACCATTATTATTATTATCATTATTGAGTGAGAGAGCAGTACATGCCATCAAAGTGACACTGGGGTAAAATATACAAAGCCCAGTATACCCATCATGACTACCTGTCTGATAAGGGTACACAAGGCACTTGCATCACAACCATATGTGCGCGACATGGTGATCTCATATCAAGATAAACAGCACATGACCTTGCAGGTGGGGCTCAGTTAGAATTTTCTTCAGGTCTAGTAACCCATCCCACTCAAAAGGTCCCTGAATAAGGATTGTTTAAGGATGTTGAATGAACCACCCATGTTTCCAAAGGTGAATTATCCAAACCTCTAAGAATTCCTTTCAACACACAGCTATGATGCTCCCCCACTACATCTGCTCGTGATCAGAGATGCACATATCGTCAGCCTCTAAGGGACATGCTCAACTGGTTATGGTCAAACAACTGACAAGAAAATCTGTGGTATTGAGCAGAATATTTGCTGTAGCCCATCTTTTATACCAAGACAAAACAATGTACATGATATCACTTATTGTTGTTGTTATTGTTATTATTAAGGCAGTGAGCTGGTAGAATTGTGAGCATGCTGGACAAAATGCTTAGCAGTATTTCACCCATTGCTACATTCTCAGTTCAAATTCTGCCATGGTCAACTTTGCCTCTCATCTTTTTGGGATTAATAAAAAGAGTACCGGCCAAACGTGGGGTTGCTGTAATCAATTTGCCCCTTTCCACGAACTTGATGGCCTTGTGCCAAAATTTGAAACCATTATTATTATTGTTTAGGTAGCAAAATGGTCGAATTCTGAAGACACTGACGAATTGCTTCATGGTATTTAGCCCATTGCTATGTTGTGAGTTCAAGTTCTGCTGAGGTTGACTTTGCCTTTCAGCTTTTTGGGGTTGATGAATTACCAGTTGAGTACTGGGATCAGTGTAATTGACTTACCTCTTCTCCTAAAATTACTGGCCTTGTGCCAAAATTTGAAACCACTATTATCACTATTACTTAGAATCACTTGAGCATCTAATTGAATGCTTAAGTGATATTTCTTGTCTCTAGGATCTGAGTTCAAACCTTGCCAAGGTCTGCTCTGGCTTTCATCCCTTCAAAGTTGATGAAGCTGATGATATACAGTACCAGTCATATAGTGGGGGAGTCACTGGTATCAACTAACTTCTTTCCTCTCAGAATTGCTTCCCTATTGAAAGCCATTTCATGGCCAACATCACAAACAACACATTTTTGTTTTGCTGAAGATAAAAAAACAAGTTACTTCTGTGTACAAAATTATTAGCATTAATTTCTAAGACTGATTACTTGAGCTTCTTTGTGGTCCCTTGATTTCCTAGAAACAGCTGCCAAATTCCCCTACCATGTTGAAAAAGGACTCAATGTTGGCTGGTGCATGAGTTCCTGAAAGAGGAACAGGCTGGAGTGGAATGGTTCACGGCTTGAATAGCTTTAATCATCTGGTTTATAATAAACCTGCATGATCATAAGTCAGTGGGATTTGAACTCAGAATGTAAAGAGTTGCATCAAATACTGCAAGGCAACAACAATAACAACAGCAATTATGAATTTTCTTTTTTTTTCTTTTTTTTTCAAACATCAGAAAGTTTCCTGGATGGTGGCTGGAGAAAAGTGTGGGTGGTACTGCATGATAATTCCGTCTTGAGATGGTATAAGAAACAGACAGATTCAGATTCCAAAGGAGATATTCTACTGAAGGTAAGTTACTTGGGTTCCAGATAAGGGGATTTGGATGTGGGTGAAGGAGGGTGGGGGTGGTATTGTAATTTGACCACCTCTGGACAAGGTCAAATTTGCCCTTAATCCTATCTTTCTGGCATCAACAAAAATAAGTACCAGCTGAGTACATATTTCTGTTGTTCACTTCTCCCCAAATTTGAGGACCAAGTTAAAGAATCATCATCTATAGGATATGAGGATGGATTAAGGAACTGTGACACATTATCAAAGTGGGGCAGGGGACATGCATACAAAAAACAGATATGACGATGATGATGATGATGATGATGATGATGATGGTAGTTGGTAATGAAAGTTGTTATTATTAAGGTGGTGAGGTAAGGCATTGAGCTGGCAGAAACGTTAGCGCCCTGGGCAAAATGCTTAGCAGTATTTCACCTGTCTCTATGTTCTGAGTTCAGATTCTTCTGAGGTCGACTTTACCTTTCATCCTTTTAGGATTGATAAAATAAATACCAGTTGAACACTGGGGTCGATGTAAATCTACTCATCCCCTCCTTCAAAACAGCTGACCTTGTGGAGAAATTTGAAACTGTTGCTGCTGTTGTTGTTGTGGTGTTGGTGGAGGAGGAGGAGGAGTGAGCATGTTGATAAAATAGCTAGCATGTCAGAGAGATTGCTTATAAGCCTCTTGTGCATCTTTCTGTCCTGAGTTTAAATTCCACTGGTGCCAACTTTGTCTTTCGTTCCTTGAAGATTGATAAAATTGGATCGATAACCAGTCAAGTACTAGGCTTAGTTCCATCAACTAACCCTAACCAACTCTAAAATTTCTGTCTGCTAAAATGTCAGAAACAATTATTTAAGGGCAGTGGATTGGCAAAATCATGAGAACAGAGAAAATGCAGCATTTCTTCCAGTTCTTTACCTTCTTAGTTCATGTTCAGCTGAAGTCGACTTAATCTTTTGTCCCACCAAGGTCGATGAAATAAAATACTGATATTTATTATTATCTTTCTAGGGTTGATAAAACAGGTTGGGCTCAGTTATAATCAACTATTCCCAATTTTCTCCCCAACAAATTCCGGTCTTGTGCACTGGAGTCAATGAAATATTATTTAATCATTTTCCTTTCTCAAACTGCTGGCTTTGTGTCTCAATTCAGAAACAATGATTGCTCAGGCCATAAGCTATGTTTCCAGCAAAGCTAACTAAAGACATTAAGAATCTGAGATGGAGAGAGCTGGCAGAATTGTTGGCACACTGGAGAATATGCTCAACAGCACTTCATGCATCTATCTTTATGTCCTGAGTTCAAACTTTACCCTTCATCCTTTCCAGATTGCTAAAACTAGTAGCAGTTGAGCACTGGGATCACTGTAATTGACTTGTCCCCCTCCTGCAAAATTTCTGGTCTTGTGTCTATAGAAGAAAGAATTTTTATTATTATTTTTTTTTAATGGTAAGCTGGCAGAGTCATTGGCATGCCAACAAAATGCTTCACGGCAGTTCTTTCAGCTTTACATTCTAAGTTCAAATTCTACTGGGGTCAGCCTTGCCTTTCATCCTTTTGGGGCCAATAAAATAAGTACTAGTTAATCCCTGGGATTGATGTAATTGACCATCCCTTTCTCCTGACATTTCAGGTCTTGTGCCTATTTTAGAAAGGATTATTATTATTGTTGTTGTTGTTGTTATTTGCCAGTGAAGTATTGAAAAAAGCTTTTCATCTGTGTCATAATATTAGGTTGTCATGTACGAGATTTGAAGTCAAGTCTTTGGTAAACTCTGACAGCTGCTCATTTTGTGCCATTATTATACTTTGACAATCTTTACTTCTTTTTTAGAAAGCTGATACATATATTTCTTTATTCTAACTAATTTTGCACTTTATAAATTATTCATAAATTGTTTTTCGCTATTTTTGTTTAGAGATAGATAAGTTGGAAATTCGTACAGTTTTGAAATATGAGTTCTTTCTTGGAAAAACAGCATCACAGACAGCTCGGAATGTTAATGGAGTGTTTCATTCTAATGTTGTTACACAGCAGACAATATTAAATTGCAAAATTTCGTTCTGGTAACTCTGACCTCACAAATGAGTAATGCAGTCGACCAGAAAAAAAAGGTCGATAATGACAAACTAAAAGCCACCGTCGAGTCAGATCCATCTCAAAGTGTCTGTGTATTATCGTTATTACTTGGTGTTAGCAAGCAAACAATATTGACTCGCTTAGTTCAAATTGGTAAAGTGAAGAAGTTGGATAAGTGGGTTCCACATGAACTCAATGAAAATCAGAAACAGCAATGTTTGGAAGCCTGCATTATGCTACTTTCTCATTTCAAAAATGAATCATTTTTGAATCAAACTGTGACGTGATGAGAAATGGATCCAATACAACAACCGTAAATGTTCAGCACAATGGTTGGACAAAGACGAGCCACCAAAACACAGTCCAAAAAGCAAAATTCATCAAAAGCTGATGGTGTGTATTTGGTGATCTGGTACAGGTGTGATCCATTATGATTTCATTAAACTTGGCTCATCAATCATGGCCAAAGTATACTGCAGCCAACTGGACCAAATGATGCAGAAACTTACAAAAAAACAGCCTAGATTAGTCAACAGATCCACTCCTATTTTATTGCAAGACAGCGCCAGACCACACATCACAAAAATGACATTGGCGAAACTACAGGAGTTGGAATTGGAACTTCTCCATCACCTAATCTTGCCCCCACTGACCACCTCTTCTTCCAGAATTTGAATAACTTTTTGACAGGAAAAATAATTGATTCCGACGATGCTGTAAAACAGTCCTTCCAAGATTTTAATGACTCTAGATTGCCAGGTTTTTACAGTTCTGGGCTGGACAAGCTACTGCTGAAATGGCAAAAGGGTATTGACAATATGGGTGCAAACTTTGATGAATAAAACTATTCCTTGTATTTATAAAACATGAGCAAACTTTTTTTCTTTTTTACAAATTTCATTGTTGACGACCTTAATACCTTAGGCACATCTCTCACTCTTCTTCCTTTCATTCATTTTGTTTTAACACAGGAGGTCTGCAAATGGTTTAGTGTTGGTCAGTACACAAATGGCATGCCGGATCAACCTGATTTGCCAGCCGGTGCCAAGCTGGAGCATCTCCTGGCTATTCCAGTCAAACCAAGCAGCCGTGCCAAGATCATATGGTTTCTATTCACTAATGACAATGAACTAAAGTTTGTGTATTTCTTATTGTTTTGTTGTTTCATTTACCTTTTTATCTTTTTTACTTGTTTCAGTCATTTGGCATGACCCTGAAAGGTTTTAGTCCATCAAATAGACCCCAGTACTTATGGTTTGTTAGGTCTAGTACTTAGTATATTAGTCTCTTTTGTCAAACTGCTAAGTTATGGTGACAAACACAGACACTCATGCCATGCAGTGGAACTGAACCCCTAATGAGCTTCTGAAGCACCCTGCCACACCCGTTTCAGCTGCTGATTGCACATATTTTGAATTGCTTTATCATTGGTTCACTGCATTTAAGACAAATTCATGTCAAACTTGTTATTCCAAACATATTGGGAGAGAATGAAGCAGCATTGAAGAAGCCGTCACTCCTCACCTGGGAACATACAGTTATTTCCATTTGATGAAATCCTCTTTTTTCTCTCTTTTCTGTATTCCCCTCCTGCTACTTCACTCAACCTGTGTCTCATTGGTTATTCTCCATTCACCACATCCACCCTTCAACCTGATCTTTAACAGTTGTTACCTATTTTCCCTCATCCATTCTTCATCTTGCACTGGCCCATACATTCTTATAATCTTTACTCACCCACACTTCGGTTTCCTTCGTCCCACAGATTCCTACACACCCACACTTCGGTTTCCTTCGTCCCACTCATTCCTACACACCCACACTTCGGTTTCCTTCGTCCCACTCATTCCTACACACCCACACTTCGGTTTCCTTCATCCTACTCATTCCTACCCACCCACACTTCGGTTTCCTTCGTCCCACTCATTCCTACCCACCCACACTTCGGTTTCCTTCGTCCCACTCATTCCTACCCACCCACACTTCGGTTTCCTTCGTCCCACTCATTCCTACCCACCCACACTTCGGTTTCCTTCGTCCCACTCATTCCTACCCACCCACACTTCGATTTCCTTCGTCCCACTCATTCCTACCCACCCACACTTCGGTTTCCTTCGTCCCACTCATTCCTACCCACCCACACTTCGATTTCCTTCGTCCCACTCATTCCTACCCACCCACACTTCGGTTTCCTTCGTCCCACTCATTCCTACCCACCCACACTTCGATTTCCTTCGTCCCACTCATTCCTACCCACCCACACTTCGATTTCCTTCGTCCCACTCATTCCTACCCACCCACACTTCGGTTTCCTTGTCCCACTCATTCCTACCCACCCACACTTCGGTTTCCTTCGTCCCACTCATTCCTACCCACCCACACTTCGATTTCCTTCGTCCCACTCATTCCTACCCACCCACACTTCGATTTCCTTCGTCCCACTCATTCCTACCCACCCACACTTCGGTTTCCTTCGTCCCACTCATTCCTACCCACCCACACTTCGGTTTCCTTCGTCCCACTCATTCCTACCCACCCACACTTCGATTTCCTTCGTCCCACTCATTCCTACCCACCCACACTTCGATTTCCTTCGTCCCACTCATTCCTACCCACCCACACTTCGATTTCCTTCGTCCCACTCATTCCTACCCACCCACACTTCGATTTCCTTCGTCCCACTCATTCCTACCCACCCACACTTCGGTTTCCTTCGTCCCACTCATTCCTACCCACCCACACTTCGATTTCCTTCGTCCCACTCATTCCTACACACCCACACTTCGATTTCCTTCGTCCCACTCATTCCTACCCACCCACACTTCGATTTCCTTCGTCCCACTCATTCCTACCCACCCACAATTCGATTTCCTTCGTCCCACTCATTTCTACCCAACCACACTTCGATTTCCTTCGTCCCACTCATTCCTACACACCCACACTTCGATTTCCTTCGTCCCACTCATTCCTACCCACCCACACTTCGGTTTCCTTCGTCCCACTCATTCCTACCCACCCACACTTCGATTTCCTTCGTCCCACTCATTCCTACACACCCACACTTCGATTTCCTTCGTCCCACTCATTCCTACCCACCCACACTTCGGTTTCCTTCGTCCCACTCATTCCTACACACCCACACTTCGGTTTCCTTCGTCCCACTCATTCCTACACACCCACACTTCGGTTTCCTTCGTCCCACTCATTCCTACACACCCACACTTCGATTTCCTTCGTCCCACTCATTCCTACCCACCCACACTTCGGTTTCCTTCGTCCCACTCATTCCTACACACCCACACTTCGGTTTCCTTCGTCCCACTCATTCCTACACACCCACACTTCGATTTCCTTCGTCCCACTCATTCCTACCCACCCACACTTCGATTTCCTTCGTCCCACTCATTCCTACCCACCCACACTTCGATTTCCTTCGTCCCACTCATTCCTACCCACCCACACTTCGGTTTCCTTCGTCCCACTCATTCCTACCCACCCACACTTCGGTTTCCTTCGTCCCACTCATTCCTACCCACCCACACTTCGGTTTCCTTCGTCCCACTCATTCCTACCCACCCACACTTCGATTTCCTTCGTCCCACTCATTCCTACCCACCCACACTTCGATTTCCTTCGTCCCACTCATTCCTACCCACCCACACTTCGGTTTCCTTCGTCCCACTCATTCCTACCCACCCACACTTCGATTTCCTTCGTCCCACTCATTCCTACCCACCCACACTTCGATTTCCTTCGTCCCACTCATTCCTACCCACCCACACTTCGATTTCCTTCGTCCCACTCATTCCTACCCACCCACACTTCGGTTTCCTTCGTCCCACTCATTCCTACCCACCCACACTTCGGTTTCCTTCGTCCCACTCATTCCTACCCACCCACACTTCGGTTTCCTTCGTCCCACTCATTCCTACCCACCCACACTTCGATTTCCTTCGTCCCACTCATTCCTACCCACCCACACTTCGATTTCCTTCGTCCCACTCATTCCTACCCACCCACACTTCGATTTCCTTCGTCCCACTCATTCCTACCCACCCACACTTCGATTTCCTTCGTCCCACTCATTCCTACCCACCCACACTTCGGTTTCCTTCGTCCCACTCATTCCTACCCACCCACACTTCGATTTCCTTCGTCCCACTCATTCCTACACACCCACACTTCGATTTCCTTCGTCCCACTCATTCCTACCCACCCACACTTCGATTTCCTTCGTCCCACTCATTCCTACCCACCCACAATTCGATTTCCTTCGTCCCACTCATTTCTACCCAACCACACTTCGATTTCCTTCGTCCCACTCATTCCTACACACCCACACTTCGATTTCCTTCGTCCCACTCATTCCTACCCACCCACACTTCGGTTTCCTTCGTCCCACTCATTCCTACCCACCCACACTTCGATTTCCTTCGTCCCACTCATTCCTACACACCCACACTTCGATTTCCTTCGTCCCACTCATTCCTACCCACCCACACTTCGGTTTCCTTCGTCCCACTCATTCCTACACACCCACACTTCGGTTTCCTTCGTCCCACTCATTCCTACACACCCACACTTCGGTTTCCTTCGTCCCACTCATTCCTACACACCCACACTTCGATTTCCTTCGTCCCACTCATTCCTACCCACCCACACTTCGGTTTCCTTCGTCCCACTCATTCCTACACACCCACACTTCGGTTTCCTTCGTCCCACTCATTCCTACACACCCACACTTCGATTTCCTTCGTCCCACTCATTCCTACCCACCCACACTTCGATTTCCTTCGTCCCACTCATTCCTACCCACCCACACTTCGATTTCCTTCGTCCCACTCATTCCTACCCACCCACACTTCGGTTTCCTTCGTCCCACTCATTCCTACCCACCCACACTTCGGTTTCCTTCGTCCCACTCATTCCTACCCACCCACACTTCGGTTTCCTTCGTCCCACTCATTCCTACCCACCCACACTTCGATTTCCTTCGTCCCACTCATTCCTACCCACCCACACTTCGATTTCCTTCGTCCCACTCATTCCTACCCACCCACACTTCGGTTTCCTTCGTCCCACTCATTCCTACCCACCCACACTTCGATTTCCTTCGTCCCACTCATTCCTACCCACCCACACTTCGATTTCCTTCGTCCCACTCATTCCTACCCACCCACACTTCGATTTCCTTCGTCCCACTCATTCCTACCCACCCACACTTCGGTTTCCTTCGTCCCACTCATTCCTACCCACCCACACTTCGGTTTCCTTCGTCCCACTCATTCCTACCCACCCACACTTCGGTTTCCTTCGTCCCACTCATTCCTACCCACCCACACTTCGGTTTCCTTCGTCCCACTCATTCCAACCCACCCACACTTCGGTTTCCTTCGTCCCACTCATTCCTACCCACCCACATTTCGGTTTCCTTCGTCCCACTCATTCCTACCCACCCACACTTCGGTTTCCTTCGTCCCACTCATTCCTACCCACCCACACTTCGGTTTCCTTCGTCCCACTCATTCCTACCCACCCACACTTCGGTTTCCTTCGTCCCACTCATTCCTACCCACCCACACTTCGGTTTCCTTCGTCCCACTCATTCCTACCCACCCACACTTCGGTTTCCTTCGTCCCACTCATTCCTACCCACCCACACTTCGGTTTCCTTCGTCCCACTCATTCCTACCCACCCACACTTCGGTTTCCTTCGTCCCACTCATTCCTACCCACCCACACTTCGGTTTCCTTCGTCCCACTCATTCCTACCCACCCACACTTCGGTTTCCTTCGTCCCACTCATTCCTACCCACCCACACTTCGGTTTCCTTCGTCCCACTCATTCCTACCCACCCACACTTCGGTTTCCTTCGTCCCACTCATTCCTACCCACCCACACTTCGGTTTCCTTCGTCCCACTCATTCCTACCCACCCACACTTCGGTTTCCTTCGTCCCACTCATTCCTACCCACCCACACTTCGGTTTCCTTCGTCCCACTCATTCCTACCCACCCACACTTCGGTTTCCTTCGTCCCACTCATTCCTACCCACCTCATAACTTGAAGCTCAAGGCTCACACCTCATTACCATTATTTATTTTATCTCTTTCCAGCGCCATCCTACTCACTCATCCCCTTTCTTCTAAAATGTGGGGAGCCATGTAACACCTCTACAGCAAAAATCTCATTTTGCTCTGGGCCCTTCCCTAAATTTCATCTCCTTGTATAAAGCCATTCCCACAGAGTTTGTAGTATTGCAGGTTGCGTAGTGATCTCACTTCTGCTAGAGGTATGAAAAGAGTATCCCACTCACGCTATGAAGTGGTTGGCATTAGGAAGACCATCTGGTCATAGAAACTACAGCAGCAAGACAAGCACTGGGATACGATGCAGTCCTTCGATCCATTGTATCCTGTCAAATTGTCCAACCCATTCTCAGCATGGAACATTAAATAGTGATGATGATGATGACTTATAACTACACACACACACACAGTTATGCATGTCATCATTAACGTGCACATATAAGCTTGTGTGTTTATGCTAACAATGCACCAATGCAGCTGCAGAGTTGCATAACTTGAGTTTGTCTATAATATTTGAGTAAAAGCTGGAGGTGTTTTTGTTTAATTTTTCTTCTTTCCTTTTTGGTGTTTGCGACAAAAATGGGAAGAACTCCATAACTGTTTGGTGTCTGTTACTGGTTCACAAATAGTTGACTGTAGTGGTGGTGGTAAGATGGGGTAAATCACCATTGCTGTTCTGTATTTCACATAGTGTTGGATTTTTCCCTTTGTCATAATATTTCTGTTGCAATGCAATGTCTTTGTTGTGGTGGGATGGTCATTGATGGCATGGTTAGAAATCATATTACTTTTCAAAATAATGAAAAATAAGTAAAATGCCTTTGTTATTTCAAAGCTGCTTGTTTGAATCACTGAGTAACACGAGGGGCCGACTCTGGTGAGTTAGTTATTAAAAGAGTTAAGATCATTAATATCATAACTAAGAATTACATGACCTTTTAAAGGTCAGCTTTTAGTGGTTTGATTTTGATTTGGTGGAATTTATGTGATGGTAGGTGTCTTATTATCAAACAGCATAATTCATCTCAGCTCTCCAATAATGGCACATTCAGTGTCGTTCTTTTCACAGTCTGCCACTAAACATTTGTGACTGTCAGTCCCTAAATGCCTATGTCCATCTGGGGATGTTTTGTCATTGATGTTGAGTGGAATTGTGTTGGTGGAGGAGAGGAGTTCTGGCTGATGAAGGTGGGGGGGTGATTTTGCTTTGTTTGAATGATGTTGGTGTGATGTGCAGCATTGTGTGTTCTTTACCTTTTCTTTTCGGATTGATGAAGTAAATTGCTAGTCAAATCCTGGGGTTGATGTAATTGACTAACCCCCCGCCCTGCCCCACTTCCCCATGTAAAACTGCTGGCCTTGTGTCAAAATTTAAAACAATTCTTATTAATGCATTATTTCACATCATTTGAAATTTCAGAGGGAAGGTTTTGATATTCTGGGGTGGGACAACTGGCCAAATACTTGAAAACTAACAAGCAGCAAAGCAGAGCTGCTAGAATCTCATTGCAGTAAATTTGGAAACCCTGCTCTGGTTGGCATTTGTAATTTTTTTCTTTTTATATTTACTGTGAGGATGGCATCAACATTGTGACTACATTTTCTTCTATCCATTTCTCTCTTTTTGTCAGTAAATTCCCATTGATGGATACACATGATAATGAAAGGCCTAGAATTTTCCTTCCATTTGTGTTAGAAAAAGTACTGACCTTCAATTAATCCCCTTTTACTGTCACCTGCATTTTTATTATTGTCATTTGTTTAACATGGAAATTTACTTAGAATGTGTAATTTATTGTTGTTCTGTTTTTAATCCTAACCCTAATTTATAGTACCTGCGTAACATGTAATTTTATAAAACTATTTTCACAGTCAGTCAACCCTCAGCTTTAGCATCCATTTGCATCAGTGGTGCTATGTGTTAGTTAATACCTGTTTTCTCTCTTTTTACAGTGAATGGATGAATGCCATTGTCAGTGTGGTAAGTATTACTTTTTGCCTCTTTTGTGTGTGTGAAGCTATGTTGTATGAGCACCCAGTTCTGGGTGCACACTTACCTCCAGCAGAAACCACTATAACAGGAGTTACACAATCATTCATGATTATATAACTTCTGTTCATTTATTATCATCCAAACGTGGCCAATACCAGCACCGCCTTGACTGGCTTCTATGCCGGTGGCACGTAAAAAGAACCAACCAATTGTGGCCGTTGCCAACCTCCTCTGGCCCCTGTGCCGGTGGCATGTAAAAAGCACCCACTACACTCATGGAGTGGTTGGTGTTAGGAAGGGCATCCAACTGTAGAAACACTGCCAGATCAGACTGAAGCCCAGTGCAGCCACCTGGCTTCCCAGACCCCGGTCGAACTGTCCAACCCATGCTAGCATGGAAAACATTAAACGATGATGACAATGATGATGATGACTCGCTGTACTGATTCAATCATTTACTGTAATGTATAAGTGTATTGAGTTCTAACAACTGGTTATTAGTAGTGGCACGATATATTTAAATGGAATTGTAAAATACATGCTTGCATGCACACACACACACACACACACACACACACACAATGGATGATGGTTGTGATATGGTGATTGGTTGTTGTTGGAAGGTCATCCAGCCCAGAAACAAACAATGATACCAGAGACACCGGGAAACCAGTCCAGTACATATCAGCATAAATAAAATATCTAAAATTATAATCCTTTATCCACAGAGTAGTTGTAAACAGATTGCTGAGGTAGCAATGTGAATTAAATACAAAACTGCAGATGAGTGAGTCTTTTGATTACATTTAGAAGCACGGACATGTTTTCATGGTGGACTGCAGCAAGTGTAGCCATTGTTTACAATCAGTAGATGGAAATGTGTAAATGAGGAAATATGAACTCACTCTCACATAGACACACATACATATGTATATATGTTCTGGGCTTCTCTCAGTTTCCACCTACAAAATCCACTTGCAAAGCTTTGGTTAACCTGGGGCTGTAGTAGAAAACATTTGCTCAAGATGTTGTGCAATGGGACTGAATCCCAAACCTCACAGTTTGGAAGCAAATTTCGTAACCTCCCAAGACCTGAATGTTAGAAATAGCAGTGGATATTTATTCTATTGTCTTCTTCTTACCACAAGACCAGATAATGCAACTTTTGATCCAGCAGAGAAGACTGGCAAATATTTGGATACAGAACTGAGGTGTGAGTACATGTATACAAGCACACACACATGCATATATACAAACATATAAACATGCATATATGAACTATTTTCTCTTTCCAATAATCTTCAAAGAATGTTGAATTTAGCTTATTGTATTTTATATTATTTCTTTGAATGATGCTGAGCTGACAATTCCAAAGGAAATGAAATAGCACTGTTCAGGCTACCAACGACTACTTTAGGAACTTTACCAACTTTAGGAAGCTTGTGTAGAAAGAAAGAAAGAAAAGAAAATTTATATCTATGCTTTTCACTCTGATGTCAATTCCTCAGCCTCTCGTTTCACAAAACAGATTCTCTCCCTTCAATAATAAAATCACTGGAAGCCAAGCGTGTTCAATGTGTGTGTGTGTGTGTGTGGTAGGAAGTTTGCTTCCCAACCACTTGCATTTGAATTCAGTCCCACTGTGTGGCACCTTGGGCAAGTGTCTTTTACTATAGCCCCAGGCCAACAAAAGCCTTGCATATGGATTTGGTAGATAGAAATTGAAAGAAACCTTTCAACTGTTGTGTGTATGTATGTATATATATACATACACACACACACACACACACATATATATATTGGGTATGCCTCACCCTACATCGTTAATTGGTTTCAGGAGACACAACTTAATCTGAAAAACGACTTGAGTTGAATTAACTTGTCTCTAGGCTAGGCTGAATTTACTTGTCGGCTAAACTGATAATAACCATTCCCAGTTCTATATTTAAGAGATGAGGAATTATGTACATTATTTACATTTGACAGATATTTGTCCTCCTCTTGTTGTTAACACAATGTTTCAGCTGATATACCCTCCAGCCTTCATCAGGTGTCTTGGGGAAATTTTGAACCTAGGTTCTCATTCCTAAGGTATTTTTCGATGTTATTATTATTATTCAGGTCACTGCCTGGAATCAAACTCAAAATCTTGGGGTTAGTGGCTCACGCTCTTAACCACTATGCCATGGGCATATGGCATAGGTGGTTAAGAGCGCGGGCTACTAATCCCAAGATTCTGAGTTTGATTCCAGGCAGTGACTTGAATAATAATAATGATAACATCGAAAAATACTTTAGGAATGAGAACCTAGGTTCAAAATTCCCCCAAGACACCTGATGAAGGCTGGAGAGTATATCAGCTGAAACGTTGTGTTAATAACAAACAAGATGAAGACAAATATCCGTCAAATATAAATAATGATTCCCAGTTCTGTACTTTATTTACAAATGCACTTTCAATAATACATGGTTAATAAAAACCTATTTTAAGCTTACAAACAAATAACTTTTAGTTTTTAATACAGAATTTAAAAAAAAAGTCATCTAAATTTATG
>NC_043014.1:52640196-52785196 GCF_006345805.1 Octopus sinensis | reverse complement strand
GTACATTCTGTAAAGTGGTTGGCATTAGGAAGGATGGCTAGCCATAGAAACCATGTCAAAAGTGGGCCACATGGTCCCTGACATGCTTCATGCTGTTCAAGTGTCCAACTAATGGAAAGAGGATGTAAAAAAGATGATGATGATTGTTTAACATCTGTGTTTCATGCTGGCTTCAGTTGGATGGTTCGATAGGGTCCAGTGTGTCCAAGGACTGGATTAAGCTCCAGTGTCTGCTTTGGCAGGGTCTCTAGCACTGGATATTCTTCTTGATGCCAGCCATTTTACAGCGTGGACTGTGTACTTTTTTTCATGCCAGCTGCACTACTGCAGTTGCTATGCAGGACTACAAACCCTGGGGTGGGGTCAGCTTTATTATTATTCTAAGGGATGAAGGCATTACTATGAGAAGTGTACGTGTGGCGGGACAGAGCAGGTTACCCATATCTTGTTGTGAAAAGGGTGGGGGGGAGAAAGAGAAATGATCATTAGGAGCTGCAAGAGTCCCATAAGGCACAAGTGGAGTAGAAGTGGGTGGTTGGTTTGTAGGATTGTATGGGAAGGCGGATGAGAGGATAGGGGGCAGACTACAAAATTGGGTTGGGCTGAAGGGTGGATGAACAAAAACAGTGTGTAGGGGAAGATAAAGGCATGTAGAAAATAGGGTGTGGAGTGGAGGGTAAGCAGCATAAGTAGAAGATGATACGATTGCCAGTGGGGACAGACAGGAGATGACATTGTACAGTTGTCTGCAGGAGCCAATAGTGAAGAAGAGGCAGGCATAATGCATAAGAGATGGTGAGAGTCATTGTAAGATGGGTGGAGGGTATGAAACCTAGCAGCCCTTCCTGGACTCAGTTTCACTGAAGAAGACAAGTCTTTTCAAGAACCTTATCTAAACAGAGATCCTGGTCCTTAGTCAACTCTTCATTCTGGGGTCACCTTCATTACTTCTTCCCATGTCTTTCTTATTCTTCTCTAGTTAAGTGAATAATTGCTCAATATGCTAGAAATAGCAACTAAAACCCCTTCAAACTACATCCATCTTAACAACAAACATAGCACCAACCTTTACCAATCAGAAGCAATTGTTGCTGTTTTCTTTTTCTTTCATTTTTTATTTTCTTTCTTTCTTAACTGAATCCTCCTCCGTTTCAGGTTACCCTCAACCTTATGGTTATCCTCAGCAGGCTACTAATGCCTACCCACCAAATGCAGGTGAGACATGAATGCAACACATCCACCCATCTTCACTAACCAACATTACTTTCTTTCTTTTTCCCCTCCCAGTTTTCCTCTTTTTTTACAATTGTTCTCCCATCTTACCACCTGACCCTTTTTCTCTTTGTTTTTTTTTTTTCTCTATCCCTTAGATCTTTTCTGATTACTAACCTTGCAGACTCTTTTCTACTTGTGACTCTCGCCTGCTGTTAAAAAACAAAAAAAGGGTCTTCACCTGTTTGCTTCTCACTGACATAAGAATTTCTTCATTCATTTTTTTTATCCTTTTCTCTTTTTCCACTGACTTTCTACCATTTCTGAAACGACTTCCTTTCATTCCTTAAAAGTTAGCAATTTTTATGCCATTGTTTCCATTTGCAACAAGTAATACACTTTTCTTTTTTCACTTGCGTATTTTTCATGCTAGCATGAGCATGTTTTTTCTTTTCTTTGTTTAGGGGCCATTTTAGGGCTTAGTCTTGCTTGCATGTTACAAGGTAATCATCACTAGTGCTGATGCCATAGAATAATAATAAAAAAAAACTGTGTGAAGTGGTTGGCCTTAGGAATGGCATCCAGCCATAACAACCTTACCAAAGCTGATACTGGAATATGGTGCAGTCCTTTGACTTTCCAGATCCTCTGTAACTGTCCAACCCCTGCCAGCATGGAAGCTTGATATTAATCAATGATGATGATTATTTTCTTTTTTAACTGATGAATACACTTCCTTTTACTAACCACTCAATTCCAGTGAGAGAGTTTCTCTTCCTTGCTGTGTTGCTCTGAACGTTTCTCTTTTTGTATTTCTCCTAAGAATCTCTATCACCCCTTTTGTCTAAAGAAAATCTTCTCTGAGAAATGGCAAAAATGGTGAAGAGTTTGACAATTACCTTTCACTGTTTTCTTTCTTCACTCTGTTCATATTCTGTGATTGTCTTTGCAATCCATTCCTCTGAGGGAGTGGAGGCTGTCAAGGAAATTAGTAACAGTTATACACTGAGATCGAGTCTACTTCTCCTCTACAGACTTGGAATCTTTTTAAAGTGTAAGAAATCAAAGAAAAGATTATCTTCTATTAATTATTGTACCAGATGAATTACCTGGAAAAGCGGGGGGGGGGGGGTATTTTTCAGTTCCCATTCTCATTCCACTGTTTCATGTCCTGTCCCATTCCTTGTTCAGTTGCCGTTTAAATCAGAAATAGATTTACAAATTCACGCTGACGTGGGATAGATTTACAAATAGTGGCAAGTAACACAGTTGAATATCATAAAACTGATTGATTGTAATGGTAAGGTAATATCATCCAAGTTGGCTTGGTGGATGGTTGGACGGATGAGAGGATTGACCATGGGCGACTATGAAGCGATTGATGGTTGACTATTATCAATTTTGCAGAGCCTCTTGATATACTACATTTTTGGTCTTGCACTCTGGAGCATAAATAAATAAATGATTAGGATTGCCGATTCTTGGCATCATATTCTTGATTGTAAGTTGTGTGCCATTGCAAAGTTTAAGTGAGTCTGCGTTTCTTAAAAGCATCACTGGTGTGCCGGTCTTGAGGTGCAAGTTGTGAGGTGGGAGGCTTGCCGATGCCAGGCTATTCAAACCTTCAGCCAGCTCAACCCACCCCGGATGGATGCTCTCTCAAGACAAGACAAAACTTCAGTGGGATGGTTCAAAACTTCCTGGGAGTTGAGCACAGAGTCAATTGATTTGTAACTGCAGTGTTCACCAAGCAGCTGATCCAGGAGTTGAGGTTCAAATCTTCCACTGCCACATTCTTTGGCATTGAGATGGCACATGTTCCCACCCCAGATTTGGAAACATTGTAGCCATTAGTTCTTGATATCTGATACAGTGTGTCCAAAAGGCAAACTAACTGACCACCCTGTTCACCAACCAGAGGGCCGTTACCAACGTCCAGTAACTTCCTCATCACCACTGAACTGCACTGTGCTCCTTTCCTCAGAAAAGGAAAAATTTGGCTGCTATTTCCAGCATGCCCTGCTACCACAAAACAGCTATTTGTGATAAAGGACCCACCATTATCACAAATAGCTATTACATGGTAGCAGAGTGTGCTAGAAATAGCAGTCATCACTTTTCCTTTTCTGAGGAAAGGAACCATTTCCATGTGATTTTGATGCCAATACGATAGTTAATTCATTAAAGCGTGTGTGTTAAATGATAGGTAAAAATTCAAGAAGCAAAGTATTAAGATTTGCTCTCCCCTTCACTAAACACATTCCCTCTCTCTCTCTCCCCTTCACTAAACACATTCTCTCTCTCTCTCTCCCCTTCACTAAACACATTCTCTCTCTCTCTCTCTCCCTTCACTAAACACATTCTCTCTCTCTCTCTCTCTCTCCTTCACTCATTCTCTCTCTCTCTCTCTCCCCTTCACTAAACACATTCTCTCTCTCTCTCTCCCCTTCACTAAACACATTCTCTCTCTCTCTCTCTCTCTCTCTCATTCTTTCAGTCTCCTCCTCTTTGCTGATATCAGCCAACCCTCATTATGTCACCACATTTCCCTCAACAGGCTCTTCACCTAACACTTTTTGCACCCTTTTCATTTTATCATATAATAGCACCCCACCACCTCTGTAGGGGGCCTGTTATCGATTTTTATTGAAATCCAATTACCCGATAATTGAACTGGATATTAGGTCAACATGTCTGCAAATTTTGAAGATTGGTTCACTAATAATATAATGAAATTATTGTATACAGTGCTCAGGTGCACCACAACTTGTCAGAAAGTGCATATAAAGTACATGCAGTAATGTAGAAATGTCTGGAAAGTGAACATGCTTGTGTGTGTATCAAGTGTAGTGTTGGCGAATCTCAGGAAGCATGGAAGTTTTGAAGGATGCAGTGCTCCGACAACTAACAACCGATGCCGGCAGTTTGTTCCACGCTTCAGCAACTCTCAGTGTGAAAAAATGTTTCCTGAAGTCATGGGAGCTGTGCTGTTTTCTTACTTTGTAAATATGTCCACGGGTGTTAGATGGGTGGAGTTTGAAGAGGTGCTCAGAGTTATTGTTTGTGCGATGGTTGATAATTTTATGGGTGTCTGCCAAGTCAGCTGCCAGACGTCGGAGTTTCAATGTGTCCATGCCCAGGGAAGTAAGGCGTTCAGGATATGGCAAATGCCTGATGGAGGGTATTCTTTTGGTTGCACGTCGCTGAACAGCTTCCAGACGATTGATGTCCTGGGCAAGATAGGGGTTCCAGACCGGTGATGCAAATTCCAGGCGAGGTCTTACCATAGCTATATAAAGCCGCAGATAGATAGCCGGAGAGCGGCTCACAAAGGATTTGGTGAGTGATGCCAAGACACCCTCAGCCTCAGCAACAAGATGCTAACAGGCAGAAATTGCCAGATTGTACTCTATTTCTATGTATCATTGTATATATGTATATATATTATTCGTTATATGCTATAAAGGTGGGGGGGGTTGTAGTTATAACTTTGGAATATTATCTAACATGCAATGTTGTTTTCCATTTTTCAGCCGCATATGGTCAAGTGCCACCACCACCTCCTGGTTATGCTGGAGCTTATCCTGGATATTACCCTCAGCAGGGTCCCTACTATGGAAACACTGGAAGCCCTCAAGTGGTACACATTAAGGAAAAGAATAAGAGTAACATAGGAGAGATTGCTTTAGGTAAGATCTGTTTGTTTATTTGTTTCTTTTATGCTGTCAGAAGTTATGATGGCGGCTGAGGAGATAAGACCCCTGGTAGTTGTTGATAGTTTCTGCTGCTTCGCATAGGAGTAGATTCTTTGGAGACTACCCTGGTCTTCGGTAGTCTTTAAGTTCATTCTACACATGTTAATTATATATTAGAGACTGGTTACACTCTCGGAGTGGTTGGCATTAGGAAGGGCATCCAGCTGTAGAAACTCTACCAAATTAAGATTGGAGCCTGGTGCAGGCATCTGGTTCACCAGCCCTCAATCAAAATCGTCCAACCCATGCTAGCATGGAAAGGGGACGTTAAACGATGATGATGCTAGCTCTCCAGTCTGTCTTGGTCATCAGACCATCTTCTGCTATTTGGCCTATAACTGGAACCCTTTCCAGAGCAGACTTGAAAGTAGTGGTGACTCAGAGTTAATGCTATACTCCTTGAATTCTCCAAAGTTGGAGTTTCATTGTCAGATGCAGTTTAATGTATTGGCCAGGGTCCAGTTAATACAACAGAGTCATATTGTGCAGTAACTGGACTATGTTATGTTAGGGTACCTATTTGTAGAAACCAGATTACATCATCAGTTTTCACTCTCATAACTGGTAACTAGAAAAAAAAGAATGAACGGGAAAAAGCATACTTTGTCAGTTTTGTGTAAATATGATGAAGTTCATCTGTCATTTTATTCATTCCTCCAGGGGCATGATGCTAGTCATTCACAAATACATTTATCTTCATGCTCTTTGAGGACTGAAAGTGTAGTAGAGTAACTTTCTGATGTTCCTCAAAATTTCAGCCATTTAATTAAAGATGTTCAGCAAGTTCTGTTCACCTACCACTACTCTCTCTGCCTGACGTCATCTCTGTGTCCATTGAATCTTTCGTTTAATCCTGTTTTTCAACCAACATAAATTGTGTTCAGTGCATTCTGCTGCATATACCAAATGCGAATCTCTACACATCCCACTTTCTGTATAAATCATAACATTTCTTTTATGATTTGTGATGCAACTGAAATGGCTCATGTTGTTGCACAATGAACAGGGCTTACCTCTCTTGTGGCTGTTTTTCAAGGTGCAGCATTCAAAAACTCTAATGGTAGTTTTCTTGGGGTTAGAGGTAATGGTTAATAATTCTTTTATATTTTTATCGCTTCTAAAAGCTACAATAGGCAGCTGAGGGGATATTTGTATAAACGAAGATATTTTTCCGAAACATGTTAACTCTCATGCAACACTTTTAAAATGCTAACGACATTTTGGTGCTAGTTAACGATTAAAGGGAATTTTATCACAAATTTTACTAAAATTATGTGTGAAAGTTTGACTTTGCAAATAACAGAGCTTAAAATTAGCAATTCCCTTTAATTGGGATTCACTGTAACATTATTTGTCATAATGTCGTACAAAAGAATTTGCATGTTTCCAGTAATCTCTTTTATCAGGACAAATCCGTTTTATCCTCAAAAACTGAGATTTCAGATTTGACTTAATTATAAGTATTCTTTTTCACCAGTTATGAAAGTGAAAATTGATATCATTTATCGAAAAGGAAATGCAGGATTTCCTCGTTTAGATTTTGAATTTCTGTGTCTGTAATTTTTTTCATTTTACATTTTGAACCTGAAGAAGACAAATGATCAGTTGAAATATTATTCAATCCATTCAATAAACAAACGCTATTATTTTGGCACTTTTCTACCTTCGTGAAGAGTTACAGCAATATTCATAAATTATTTGTTTTTCTTCTTCCTTCAATTTTGTTTCCGTTTCTTGCCAAGCGTCTTCCTGTCACCTAGGGCAAAGAAACTCACTCTAGACATTGATAGGCTATGAAAATAAATGCACCATTTACAAAATCAATGTTCTTCTCAGTATGTGATGTCCCAAACACTCTTTTGCATTCTTTGCAGAGATGCTAAGTCAGGCATCATTCTCAAATAAATCTCAGTTCATATCATTATTATTATTATTATTATTATTATCATTATTATCATTATTATCATTATTATTATTATCATTATTATTACAGCTACTATTCTATTGTATTATTTCAGGTGTTGCTGGAGGTGCGCTTCTTGCTCATGGAGCTACGAGTATGATGGGCGGCTGGGGTGGCGGCTGGGGTCTTGGCCGTTGGGGCAGTTGGAGCTCACTCAGTTCACTGAGCAGCTTTGGCAGCTGTGGCAGTTTTGGCAGTTTTGGCAGCTTTGATTAGGTGCAGAGAAGAGTGAATGAGTGGAAGAAGGGGACTCACCCAGCAGTCAAATAAGGATTTTGTAAAAAAGAAAAACAAAACAGACAAAAACAAAACCAAATAGAGCAAATACAAACTGTAAAATAAGTGATAAGCTTAGGAATCTATCTGTACATACACACACACACTCATACATACATGTGTATGCATACACGCATGTATGTATATATATATACATACATACACACACACACATGTATGTATGTGTGTGTATGTATATTTATATATATATATATATCTCTCTTGTTCAGTGGATGGTACTGTGTTGTCCATCCTTGCTTCTCTGATTTCATTCACGTCTCTTGTTATCTCTAGATTTTCAAATTTTCAAAACTTGAAGGAAAGCGAGTGCGGGCCATGGACCTGCAAGGGTCTTCTTGTACGGCTGTGAAATGCAGGAACAGCTCACACTGTAGGTATACATGTGTACCTTGAATAAAATACTCACACACACACTTATAAACACTGTCATTTTATGTCTTTGTATACATTTAAATATACTATTTATATGTCTGTTTATCCGTGTACCTATCTATAATATGTGTATTTATGTCATTCATGTGTTTATAAATATGTATATGTGTGAGTGTGTGTGTGTGTTGTATTAGTTTATGTCGTCATAACTTAACATCCATCTTCTATACATGCATGGAGATATATATATATATATATATATATATATATATATATATATATATATATGAGAGAGGGAGTGAGGGGAGAGTAACAGGTTGACTTAGATCTTTAAAGTTTCTCAGGCAACATTCAGGAGTGTTTGGAGGGATGGCAATGCTTCCAACCCCAAATAACCTCTTCCTCAATCAGCACAATTTCAACTGTGTGTTGAGTGTTACTTTCTTTCAGTTGTTTGAATATATTGACTTACCTCCTCCCCTGAAGTTACTGGCCTTGTGTCAAAATTTGAAACCAATAATATAATAATGAAATATGTGAATAAAATAAATATAATAAGTTAATATATTGAAATATATTTATAAAATTTTGTTAACATTAAAATATTTTAAGAAGAGTCTTTTTGAAAAATTTAACAGAATGGAAGTTTTACACCATTTCAAATTCCTATTGGAAATTATGATATCAGGGATTAGAAATTTAGGATCAGAGAGGAAAGTAGGGCAACAAATATACTGCAGGGGTAGACTTGTGCAGGTAGGGTTTAATGGTGGTAGTGAGGGAGGGTTCAATTTAAAAACAAAGGAAAACTTTTTTTCTGTGCATTTTGTTCAGTGACTCCATATTGAATATTTTGGATATATACACACACACCCACACACACATGTATATGGTTGTCCTGAATGCAGCTCATTAAAAAGTATTAAAGTATTAAAAAGCTCCTTGTCTGGAAAAGGGGTGAATCCCAACATTCAAAGCACTTATATAAGTATTCATACAAATATATATAACTATCTACACACAAACATCCACACATAGATAGACTTATACATACATGAATACACATATTACATATGTCTGTCCTTCTACCTGTTCAATACATTTATATATAGTGTTGCTCTCTCAAATTCTGAAGAAGAAACCACAGACTAACCTAGTTTCTCTGTCTTTTTCTTTACTTTCTCCCTGACATACTCTTCCTCTCTCTCTCTCTCTCTCTCACATATGCATGCACATGTATGTATGTTGTAGTTTTACAAAAAGAGTGGTGACAGTAACTTTGAAGTTTGGGCCAACTAGCCTTCTTTGGATTGTTAACACTTCGAGGTCACTGTCATTCGTCTTGTTGCAAAAGTCTAATAATTATTTACTTTATGAAAAGTATTGAGTAATTCTTCAGTTTTATATGAAATTGTTTTTATATGTAATTTGACATAAAAATAACAGTTATTAATGTGTGCATATGTGTGTGCACACGTGCCTGTGTGTGTGTGCGTATACATGTTTGTTTGTTAAATAATATTTGCCAATCTGCTACTGTACAATCTCTTTACAAGTTTACTTGATATGACTGGGTCCAGTCACACGATCTGTCTGCTAGAAATAGCAGCCAAATCTTCAAATTACTCTGTCATTTTAAAGCAAAAGGGCACATTCATTGATATAGTCCTAGATAACCGTAATCATAGCAGGAATGCTTTTGATCATAAGTTTTCACAGTCAAACAGTCTTTATTTTTACCACTGCCATCCTTTTACGTCTGTATGGGTGTGTATATGTTTGTTTATGTATGTATATGTATATATGTATATGCATACATATGTGTGTGTACACATACACACACATATGTACTTTGTACTTGTGTTTGGTTTTGAAAGATTCTTGATGTGTATTTGTGTGTTGAAACAACTCTTCTAGTATCTTGGTAGGGTCATTATGCCAATAATGATTAACATGCACACATGGTCTACCTCACACTTCGAAGGGAAGAGGTATGTGAGAAGTTACAAACAGTGATGAAAGGACTTTGAAAAACAAACAACCGGTTGATTAGTTAGTTGCTTAGATATCTAACCAGGTGACGAACAGTAGAGAAGGGATATAGAACCAGTGCATATGTTTATTGTTATTGACATAATGACCCTCCATAGATACAATAATAGATCAGGATTCGAGTGAATTAGGCACTTAAATGGTAAGGTACCAAGTCAGGTCAAAAAATGAAATAAAAGGAGAGGAATACATAGGTGAGTACCAAAGTACAGGTGGCGAGATAGAGCCATGTTATGTCTCTGATTAACTGTACCCGACTAGGGAGCGCTCATTGCACTACTTTGGTTCCATGCAGGGAGCAGCAGGTTCTGAGTGAGGGGAATAATAAATAAATTTTAATTGATTTATGAAGAAATTACATCGTTAGAAAAAACTGTTTCCATCAAGTGAATGCATGAATCCCAACATGAAAAAGGCCACAGTTTGTCACTGGATGATTCTATGACCAATTCCAGTCATAAGAATATAGTATTTAGCACCAGGCCTGTCTTGACTGAGCGGACTTTGATGAAAGACATTCCAGTTTTGACTATCCCTTCTTACTCTATATCAGTAACTCCATTGTACTGTGTACTTCATTTTATTGAAGGCATTAAGGTGTCGTTAGGGCAATTTAGCTGCTATCTTCAGCAGATCAAGCTACCACGATGGAGCTCCTTCATTAACTTGTAATATTGAGTCTTGTTTTCTTTTGTTGAACTGATCTAAAGCATTCCAACCATGACTAATCCATCATTTTCTATATCAGAGATGATTTCGTTCATTGTATGGTAGCATGTGTCCTGAGAGAAATTTTGCTGCTATTTCTAGCATTAATAAGGGCAATAATAAATAGGTTTTTCTCCTAATATAATATGAAAGTTTATGCTTGCTCTCTGTGTGCAGATATTGCAGCCATTTGTGTTATTTTCTTGCCTCTGCATCAGTTTTTTAATTCTTATCCCATTGGTTTTGTTTTCTGGGTTTTTTTTTGTCTTTAATTAAAATTTCAAATGTTCCAGCCATTGGATGACATTGATATCTCAACATGTTATCACCCTGCCCACTTCTTATGAAAGATGCCTTACCTAATAGAATGTGTGTGTGTAAGTTGAAAAAGGAAAATAAAGCTTCTCACATGCAAAAACTCTTATATTTCAGGTGCAACAAAGGCTCAAATCAGTTCAACAAATGCCTAGTCACATTGGTTTTGTTATTTTATTTTTAAACTGCCCAGCAACTCTTTCAAGTGACATATTTTCAGATAGTCAAAGTTGGTGGCATGTGTTTATGATGTTGCTTGCAAATGCTGTGATGAATTTGTAGAAGCCACCGGCCCAGCTCCGACTGACTTGATTTTGGGGTTGAGGCAGGTGGATCAATATAACTTCTTCTCCAAGACTAGTTTGGAGGTGACTATCTCTTTGGAGGCATTGCAGCATTTGGGGTTAAGTGTTTGTGAAAGGGAGAGGTGGGTCAGTAGTGACATATCATGGAGTTGCTGGTCTGTGCATCACCCTGACTACTACCAACATCCTAACATATGCAACCAGTTGGAGAGGTGCTGCTAAGCCGGATGCTGAGCAGTTTAAATAAAATAACAAAATTGAAGTATCTCCACATTTCTTGGATTGCTTTCTTTTGAGGATGGACCGGAAATAATAAAGCATTTTGTAAAACTTCCATTTTCTTTTTCTACTTCTGAACTAAAATACTTCAAGCAAACGACAACACTCATACATGTGTGTGTGTATCTATATATGATCTGAAATACTTCAACCAGTGCCTGTATGTATGTGTGTATTTCTTTTGTGTGTTTCAGCCATGCAGCTGTGGCCATGCTGGAGTGCCACAATGACTTGGTACCGTTTTCAGAGCCCTCTTATGTCACACATTTGTTTCTGTATGTTTGCCTGTTTACACTCATATACAAGCACACGAAAACACATACATAATATATATATATATAAAACAATCTATCCAGCATACACACACACACACACAAGAAACATACAGTGGAGTGTAAATGTGATGATTAATTTTAAAAATAAAATGTGTGCACGAGTCTGGGTCCTTTTCACATTGTTTTGTCTTTTGCCACGGCTCACTGGTTGAAAAACCACCCAAAATATCCAAACTTATTTGCTTTTTTTTTTTTACACTTAACGCATTTCAAATGTGAAACTGTGGCAATGTAAATGTCTAGTGGTGGCTGGGTCTGCGTATCCAGCTGGAAATATTCACTTAACTAACAATTCAACTAAATTTAATACACTCTTCTGTTAAGGCTCAGTGTTGTTTAATGCCTTTTTTACATGTGTTGTTATCTTTTCTTTTTTTTTATACTGTGATATTATTTCACTTTTCTCCTTCCATTTGTTTTTTCCTATAAATGTTAAACGTTGAATTAAAACTTAGCTCAAAATCACTGCCATATGTCAGTTTTTCTTTGTTTATTATTTTTATTTGGTGGGTTTTGCAGTATTAAGGACCAATTTCAGTTTCTCTTTCAAATTTATTTTGGGATATTTTTATTTCGTATTTGGTTGGTTCAGGCATCAAAGTAGCAAGCGGGCAGAATGGTTAGCACGTTGGACAAAATGCTGAACAGTATTTCTTTCAGTTCTTCACATTCTTAGTTCAAATCCTACCATAGTCAACTTTGCCTTTCATCCCTTTGGGGATGATAAAAGAAAGTACTGGGATTTATGTAACTGACTTTTCCCCCACAGAGGGAAAAAAGAAAAACCCCTTCACATGTTTTGATGTTTTATTGACAAAACATCAAAACATGTCAAGTGAAAATGGAGGGTGGTCTTGGAAGGTGCTAGAAATAACAGACAAATCTCCTTTGAATAACAGCTTTTGCTCTGAAAAATATTTACAACTTTAAAAAAAAAATTTTTTTTTACTGAAAAGGCTTCTCTCATGGTTTTTAAGTGTCAAAAAAATTGGCCAAAATCAGTCCAGAGTAGGATGGTGAGGAGAGAGGAGTGAAAAAAGATCATAAACTTTTAAAACTTTTTTCATTTTGAAGGTTGTGGTGAAAAAAAAACTGGAAATATTCCTGTCAAAACAAAATTCCAACTTAAGTGGTCTTCTTGATCCAAAACTGTTTTTCCGAAACTCATCTCCCCACCACCTTGGAAAAAATTTCCCCCATAAATTTCTTCATAATTGTAATCTGTGCTGTTTGAAAGGTATTTGTATAAACTTTCATTAAAAGATACCCACGAGGGGAAAAAAGTCAGGTCATGTAAATTTTCCAAAATTCCCCTCTCCCTTCAGAAAAAATTCTTTCTTATAAATTCCTGTATACTCTGAACCTACAGCATGTAAGCGGTATTTGTTGATTTTCAAGGCGGCGAGCTGGCAGAAACGTTAGCATGCTGGGCGAAATGTGTTGTTACGTTCTGAGTTCAAATTCCGCCAAGGTCGGCTTTGCCTTTCATCCTTTTGGGGTTGATTAAATAAGTACCAGTTATGCACTGGGGTCGATATGATCGACTTAATCCGTTTGTCTGTCCTTGTTTGTCCTCTCTGTGTTTAGCCCCTTGTGGGTAGTAAAGAAATAGGTACTTGTTGATAATTTTGTTAATATGTGTCCATCCTTTTGGTAGTTATGAGGCAATAAAGTGAAGGTGGGGTATACACACCTGTAATTACCCCATTGATTGTGATGTGCAAACCGGATGGTTGAATTGTTTTTCTGGAAATCCAAGCTTATCCAGACTAATCCACTTATTCATTTACTTAGAAAACCAAGAGCACCAACTATTATTGGTATAAATGTAAATTTGTATTCTTGATATAGAAGCTGGAGGTTTGGAGGCAGTTTTCTATAGTTATCTTCTTTCTCTTTGATTTTCATAGAGATATTCCCATCATCGGGACAACTTACCTTTATGTCCATTCCCTCTTGGGTTATATATGCATATTTAACTATGAAGCTATCCTTTCAATTCCTCCAACATGAAGCAGTAGCCTCTAACTGAATGCTGAGAATATTAAGCAAAGACTCTTGACCACTGTTGGAGGACAAGTGTCTCCACGTGGAATAGTGAAAGGAAATCTAGAATGAGACATATGCTCGACATCGCTCAGCGCCAACAGCTAGGAGAAAGCCTTGATGAATATCTCAGTGCTTTGCGGTTGGTTGCCAAGGATGTAAATGGAGTAATTTATCAACAGGAAATGATTAGAGATGCTTTTATCAATGGACTTTTATGTCATCCCATTCGAGAGTTCAGGCCATTTCTGGTCAAGAGAGACTTTGATCCGAGCGGTTGTTGGCATCTTCACTATCTCATCCGGCAGCTTATTCCATGGATCTGCAACCCGGACGGAGAAAGCCCCTCTCCTTCGATTGTGATGAAATCGCCGTAGTTAGAGCTTTTCGGAGTGACCCCGCAGCCTACGCTCTGGAGCAGGAGTGAAGAACAACTCTTTCGAGAGGTTATACTATAGAGTTTCTTAAGCTTTGCGATTGCCGTGTCAGTGCAATCAGTGCCAGCAGAAATGAATTCTCATACTATTGGCAACACAAAATTAATAATGCTTACAAGTACACTGGCACGAAAACAAAAATCAACCTTTTTTTTAAAAATTTTTTAGCAGATTCCTGTTTTCGATGACAGAGATTCTGAATATGCCGAAAACCACGTTTTCAAAATTTTCAATTCCCCCCTCCTCACCCCAAATTTTTTTAATTTTCACTTTTTTTGAGAATTTTTTTTCAATCATCATCATCATCATCATCATCGTTTAACATCCGTTTTCCATGCTGGCATGGCTAGGACGGTTTGAAGCCAGGAAGCTGCACGAGGCCCCAATCTAATCTGGCAGTGTTTCTACAGCTGGATGCCCTTCCTAACGCCAACCACTCCATGAGTGTAGTGGGTGCATTTTATGTGCCACCGGCACGGAAGCCAGTCAAAGCGGCACTGGCATCAGCCATGTTCGGATGGTGCTTTTTTCGTGCCACTGACATGGAAGCCAGTCAAGGTGGCACTGGCATTGGCCACGTTCAGATGGTGCTTTTTACATGCTACCATTTGATTTGATTTTGATATTGTTGATGTCAATAAGTCTCCTCAAGCACGACATGTCACCCTACAATCCAAGGTACTTTTGAGTGGACTGGTTATGCAACACTGGTGTAGGTTACAGCTGTGGACTCACTTTATTTGCTGAGTCTTCTCAGTCACAGCATACTTTCAGAGGTCTTGGTCTTTTGTCATTGCCTCTGTGAGGCCCAACGTTTGAAGGTCATGCTTCACCACCTCATCCCATGTCTTCAATCTACATGGAAAAATATGGGGAAAAAAAAAAAAATTAATTTCAAATTTTCTATGAGGAAACTCCAAAATTGATTCATACACCCCTTGCCACCCCATCCTGTTGACTAAAAGTGAAAATGAACGGCTTGTGTGTTTGTGTGTGCGCATGCAAATCAACAGAGAAAATACACCGAAATATGTTTTACATACCTGTTGTATACGTCGGTTTTACTTTTCGCTTTAAAAGTAAATGGTCCTGAAAGAAGCAATCACAATATCAGTAATATGTTTGTGTTCTTCATTCAGAAAGAATAAAAACTTCATGGGACTTCGTTCATGTGTATCCCCCACAAAAAAAGTTTGTATATTTGGAATCTAGATGATATAACAGATATTCATAGAAAATTTCATTAAAAAATATCCATTTTTCTGAAAATCATGATCATCCAAAGGCGGGTGTGGGGGGCAAAAATCTGTAGTTATACCTGGATTTTAAGTGAATGGGGCCCACAAAATTGATCTCAATCACCCCAGAGAAGGGAAGACAAGTTTTTTGTAAAACAGATACTCCAGACCATTTCCAAGAGCACAGTGAAAAGAAATCTGAAAAATGTCCGTCAAAACGGAGAAATTCCAACTTGCTGGTGCTTCTTAACTCCGAAGTCCGAGCTGAGATTCGAAACCGAATCTAAAGATTCTTGCCCGTCTGATCCACCACTGACCAAAGAGGCATGAAAGAAATTTCTTTGACCTGTCAAAAAATGATGGATTGTTTCCCTTCGACGTCATTTAAGGTTCAAGTGGACAGGAGGCGAACTATATAGGTAGGAATTTTTCCTGTGGTATATCTGTCCTTCTAGCTGTCATGACCATTATAAATACAGTAATCCGCCAAGGAACAGACAGAGAGAGAGAGAGAGAGAGAGAGAGAGAGAGAGAGAGAGCCAGTACCTTCGCCAGTTAAACAGTCAACACAGATTCAGATATTCAGCAAGAACAGTAGCAGTTGCAGAACATTAACAGACACCACCGAATGACCAATGCACACACATTGAGGGAATCGTTGACCCCCATCACATATTAAACGTGTTTCATAAAATTTTAGTATATTACTGGGTATAACTACAGATTTCTGGGCGATCTTTCGATATGGGAATCCCTTATAAACCACGTGTGTTTCTTTACATTTGTGAAGATGATCGTCGGTATCTGTAAAAAAATTTTATATTTTTAATATGGTATAGCTAGCATACCTTCGGCTTTCTCTTAGCTTATATTGTTATAGTATATTCTCTATTTAGTTTTGTTACAGTAATGTAATGCTATTTATTGTTTTCTATTGGGAAATAGATTATTTTATTTGGCTTTTTTGAGTAAGGGTGAATATAATGACTGAACGTCACTTATAACTTAAGTGTTATCATTATACACAAATCCGAGCTACAGTATATAATGCCATAGAGAAATATACTCATGAAACGCTATGAATATTAACGACATGTATGTATAATATTATCTTCGTGTTCATTTAACCGCTAGAAGAAAATATAATTTAATGATTACAGAAATGCATATTTATTTATACTCAGTTGAAAAAAAAACATGAAGAGAAACATTTTCTTAATTAGTTTTATTATATAAATATAACATTTTATATTATTTACATTAGAAAGGAAAGATAAGTACGACTATATATTCATTCGCTAATTCGTAAATCTAATAGATTAATCAACAATTCAAAATAGACTTGTTGATATTTTCTTTGGACATGGCATGAAGATCACCAATGTCTCAAAGGAGTGAGTGTCGTGGAGTTCAGTTACATCCAACAAACACTAAAGTTTTTCCCAAAATCAACTTGACTTAAAAGAATCGAAATCCATTACAAATATTCTTTACGTAACTTTTTAGAATCTTTATAGTAGTTATATTAACCAATGGAAAAAGCAAAACTAATAATTCTTCGGCAATACATTACGTCATATTGCCAATTCGCGCCATATTTCAAAATAGCTAAAATGGCAATTTGTTACAATGGCATTGGGGTGAAAGGGGATCTTTTGAAGTCAGCGTGAAAGCGAAAGAGACAGAGAGAGCGCGATTGTATGAGGGAAGTTCTTTTGAAGCTGACGCGAAGCGGAAGAATTTATGTGCGCGCGCGCGCGTTTGATGGGGTGGGTGGGGTGAGACAGAAAGTGTGGTGTGTATGTGAATTGCTTTTGTTGGGGTGTGTGAAGAGACAGAGAGAGCAATGGTGCTGGTGTGTGTGTGTGAGAGAGATAAATGAAATTTTTTGTAGTGAGTGAATGTGTGAGTGATTGACAGAGAAAAAGCGAGAGATAGAGAGAGAAGTTATGTATGTATGAATGGCTTCACTGATACACACACACACGCCAACTTCAAAAGAATTTCCCTGATCAAATCGCGGTCTCTTTCGCTTGTCCCCCCCTCACCCGACTTTGGATGATCATAACTTTCAGAAAAATGGACATTTTTCAATGAAATTTTCTACGAATATGTGTTATATCATGTAGATTCCGAATATACAAAATTTTGGTGACATTGTGTTTTAGTAGGGAGTCGGGTGGAGAATTTTAGAAAATTCACCGGAGTCCACTTTAAAGCGTCTTAACTTTCAAGAAAGTGGATATTTTTTAATGAAATTTTCTACAAATATACCTCGGACTATGTAGATTCCGAGGACATAGGAATGTGGAGGGAAAACAATTGGGGGCTATTTTAGAGAACCGTTCCCCACTCACGAGTGTTTCTGAACAAGTCCATATTTATAGAGAATTTCATTAAAAAATATCCATTTTCATGATTACGACGAATTGAAGTGGACTTCAGTGAATATGCCACATATTTTACGCACTTGAGAAATAATTTCTGATGGACAAGGGGCTTTCACAGTCTTCATATTCTTAACTACTGCCAAGAAGAATAGTTGGACCTTCACTTCTGTTCACATTAGGTCAGATCTCTCACATTTAGTAGCTTTTCATATTTGCAAGTTGTTCGTTTTGACATTAAGATAGTGGGAAGTAGTGACGAGGGGTGTATGAATCAATTTTGGAGTTTCCTCATAGAAAATTTGAAATTAATTGTTTTCTTTTTTCCATATTACTAATCTCCATATTTTTCCACATAGACTGAAAAAAAAAATTCGAAAAATAGTGAAAAATTTAAAATTTGGAGTGGGGAGAGGGAATTGAAAATTTTGAAAAAATGGTACTAGTCTTACATAAAATAAGTCTTGTGATTGATTTCTTCGACTAAAACCATTTTAGGTGATGCTCCAGCATGGCAGCAGTCAAATGACTGAAACAAGTAAAAGAATAATATATTTCAAACGACCAATCCTGTTAGCGTTCTGGAGCCTCCATAAGTTGGTATGACAAATTCTTTACAAGGGCTGAGAGTTTTTCATGAAGCCAAGTTATGCAGATCCTGCCTTTTCCAGAGAAAAATGAATACACAATGGAACCTACGCAACCAATGATGAACCGACCTGAATTATTGAAACGATGGATGAACGACAATTGACAGAACTTGTAATGTTTCTTGCTTTGAGCCATTGTACCACTTAACAAAGGAATAAACTCCCAATGTTATGTTAAAGTTAGTTCCTTTTATTACAAATATGAACATGCAAAATATATTAGACAATGATGTACATGATTCTTTAGTAAAACCAAGGGAGACTTCATCATTGTAAAAGGTGTTTTATGATGTCTAATATCATTAATTTATAACATTTGAAGAGAAACTACTGTCTGTATTGGAAAGAATCCTTGTATATAACAGGTTTGTGGTTTAATGGACATCTAGGAATGACAGGTAAAAATGAACCAGTTAAGATTAGAATTCACAATGCAGAATAAAAATAGTGTTAGGCTAATTGCGCTCATACACTCCTCTTGAAATACAACCATGTTAGAACCACTCTGATATATATATATATATATGGTGGTTGTCAACTCCTTATGCAGAGACAGACCTCCTCCTGTACTTACACCTTAAAGCCATCATAACGTCTGATGTGGCTTTTTAAACCAGACGATATTTTGGAAAGACATCCACACAGATTGCAAATTTGATTTGGACCACCAAGAGTTCTGATCTTTGTGTGTCTTAAAATGTCTTTTGAGGCCTCCGTTAGATTTGCTGACCTTATGGCATTAAAAGGTGCACACACACATATACATATCTATATGTTAAGTCAAGTGAAGTCATTGTTGTGGCCGGTAACAGTACCGCATGATTGGCACTTGTGCCGGTGCTCGTAGGAAGCACCATTTGAGCATGGTTGATGCCAGTACCGCCTGACTGGTCCTGTGCCAGTGGTATATAAAAAGCACCATTTGAGTGTGGTTGATGCCAGTGCCACTTGACTGGCCCTTGTGCTAGTGGCACGTAAAACACACCCGCTACACTCTCAGAGTGGTTGGTATTAGGAAGAGCATCCAGCTGTAGAAACACTGCCAGATCAGATTGGAGCCTGGTGCAGCCTTCTGGATTGCCAGCTCTCAGTCAGACCGTCCAACCCATGCCAGCATGGAAAGCGGACGTTAAATGACAATGATGATGATGATATTTATATATATACATGTATAAAAGTATGTCTGTCTGTCTGTTTGTCTGCCTGTATGTATGTATATTTTGTTAGGTCACTCTTAGTGCTGCTGATGGTATGTAGCCCAGTACAATACATCGTATGGTTGGGCTCCTGGCAACTAAACCAGCAAACCTACCAAGCCTGTTTGATAAGGAGGGTAGTTTCCTTGAACAACCATCAAGACGAAAAACAAACTCTGTCAAAGAATAGATGAGCTTAGCAGAGTCAATGGCCATCATACAACTGAGAGTGAGAAACCCCTAATCTTTGTTCAGACATCAATCTAAGAGAAGGAAGCTCCTAAATAACATCCACCTCATTGCAAAGCCAGAAGCCTTGCTTTTGCTTCTTTCTGGGCCACTCGAGAGTCCAGAAACAAGGTGAGAACCTCAGAAGAGCTGTGAAAATTATTATTGACCTGAAATTTCAGCACAGGCATTGTTGATAAGGCATTAACTTAAGCATTGAGGATAAGATAATTCCTCAGTTATCCTCATGATCATCTATGTATTGAGAGCCACCATGTATGTGTGTACGTATGCATGTATGTATATTGTTATTTCATTTTATTTCAAAATTTCATGCCAATAGATTGAAGGCTCCTTCACTGGAATTTCAACAATATCAACTGGGTATGTATGTATATGTAGATTTGTATGTTTTGCTTTAAGTACGTATTCTCATACATATAGCTACATATCTAGACATGCTCATATAGACTTCAATGCTAAACTTCTGGAAAGATTTACAGATTTCTATAATTTGAGGGATGGCTTGGATTTGTAGTCTTCGAATCAGCTTTCTCCTTTCTAGTTTTGAGAAGCCGAATTTCTCAAGATTATTAGTTAGGTAATGTGTTACATATCCCAGGGCCCCAATAAATACAGTTATAAACCTGAACTTGTAACTTGAATAGAGTTACAAGATTCTTCAACAGTTTGGTGTAGATATTTTCTTTTTCACCAATCTTTATGTTAACATCCACTGGGCAGCTGATTTCTTCCACAACTGTACACAGTTTCTCTTCTCTGTCCCAAATCATTATGTTTACATTTTATTGAGGTCTTCACCAGTACTCTTTATTATGAGTGGCTATAGCTCCTAATTGTTTTCGCTTCAGTGTTATCCTTTTGATGGATTTCATTATAATGAGTCTGAGCCACAACATCATGTCTCATCAATACCGTGATAATGTTTTCGGACAACTACTTATGATGTGGGTAATATCTTCGGTGTTAACTCCACAAATTCTGCATCAGTTGTCACATTTTGCTGCTTTTCCTGTGTCTCTCCATTTTGTACATCAGGTCTAAGGGCCCAACTTACTACTTAGGCTCTTCATCTAACACCAACCCCACACACTGCCCATATTCATTATCCCCTCCACCTACACACCTGCATACCGCCTACCTCAGTACCCTCATCATATATACACCACTGTACAAACACCCATACACACTGTTCAACTTAATACTTACTTCACCCCCTCCCCACAGACACGCTCCCACTCCACTCACACTAGCAGCAAACACTTCTCCTCTGCACCTCCACCACTATCTACACACCCACTCACACTCTTCAATAGTGTCATTATACACACCACCATATGAGCAGCCCGACACCCTGCTTAACTCTGTACACACACCATCATGCAGACTCCCACACATTATATCTGAACACAGACAATAAAATACACACGTGCATAGACACATCATTTTCATCCACAAACATACAATATACATGCAATATACATGCACACCATTTGACCACAGATACACACACACACGCAAGCACGTAGACACACCACCTGAACAAGCACACATCAATTGCTACACACAACACACACGTTAGCCTCACACATTCTTAGTCACATACTCGCCCTATTCTCACATACACACACGCACTTGTTGCTTTGTTAGCAACCGGCACTTTTTCAAGAACTTAAATTAGACTCAAAGAAAGCAATATACAAACATGAATGTGTGTGTGTGTGTGTGTGAGTGTGTGTGTGTTATGAGAAAAGTACAAATTTATTAAAACCTGTCTACATTACATGCATTTATGATCAAAGTGCTTACCGTTAAACTAGAATGTTACACCTGCAACCGTAGTGAGGCCTGACCACAATAAATGCCATGCAGCCAGGTACGAGACGGTAGTGTTAAGCTGCTGCCTTAGTATTCGGACTTCAGTTGAGCCTAAACTATGCTACCCTACCTGACTTACAGGTATAGTATCTGTGCTGTTTCATGTCTAAATATTTCACCTGACAGGTCGGGCGCTGAACGAAATGGTTTATTCCAGTTACTATATCCTCGTACGGGTCAAATTGTGTTTATTTAAAATTTAAGTAAAACCAAAGAAATAAATTTGTTTTAATATACTTAATGCTTGTTGTAAGAACTTCTGTTTTATTTTGAATCTTGAATTTCATTTTAGTGACTCTTAGCCATTTGATATCCGGATTGTTTTTTGCGGAAGTGATTTTCTTTTCTACAAAACTTTCACTTTCACACTTTCACATCGTTTACTTCTGCCATTCTCTAAGTTTCGTTAAAACAGTTTTTACTAATTCTTCAGTTGTCTCACTTCTTCAGTCCAACTATATTTTTCGAATCCGTTCACAGTATCCAATATTGCAATCGGGTTTCGTTTCTGGGAAGAGACACTCACTGTGTTGTTAGAAAATATTTGTTGATCGGACACATTCAACTGCATTGAACATTTTTATATATAATATATCATTTATAGAAATTTACATTTTCTTTTTGGCAAAATATACCAGAAAAAAAGTCGACAACAAGGAAAGAAAACTATTTTGTTTAGTTTTATAAATTTGCTTTAAAGGATAAAAAAAGAGAGAGACAGAAAATGGCTGAAGAAATCGAGGAAATTATTGAAAAATTGGATGGAATTCTACTTGTAAGTATATCAACATATTTACAAACATGAACAAATATTAACTCTGTGTTGTTTAGTGTGTAGGTATGTATATGTACGTGTGTATGTATGTAAGTAGGCAGCTATGTATGTGTGTATAGATATGTATGTATAACAAGTTT
This sequence comes from Octopus sinensis, assembly GCF_006345805.1. NCBI lineage: Eukaryota > Metazoa > Mollusca > Cephalopoda > Octopoda > Octopodidae > Octopus > Octopus sinensis. Next base: position 52,762,607 of record NC_043014.1, on the reverse strand, counting down.
ATTTCAATAATTCTTTAAATATAACAATACTAACAAAAACATATAAAGCATAAAACAGATTTGTGTGTGTATATATATATATATATATATATATATATATATATATATATATATATATGTATATCTGTGTACGTGTGTGAATGACTGTGTGTGTGTGTGTGTGTCGGTGACGGAAGCTGTGAACAGAATGAAAGTCGGTCTTGGATATCAAAGTGTGCGTGGCAGATGAAAACAAGAAAGAAACACATAAAACACGCCATCAAAACAGCTGCGAAGCAATGACAGATAAAATATTCTACCTGGAAATTGTGCCGATTTGGCATTTGTATGCATCTTTGTGCATAACACTTGCATGTCTAGACATGTGGTGCGTGTAAGTATGTGGGAAGAAATAATCGTGTGTTTCTAACAGGATTAGTGCCATAGAAAAGTTTGAAATGTCAAAATAACCAATCCACATCCTTTGCGCATTCGAACGCACGAAACCTTTGGTCTGTTGAGATTATCGAAGTAATTAGTAGACAGAAACTCCCCAAGAAGGAAACAACTGCACCTAACTGACTTTAACCAAGAAAAAACAAACATGAATGAATAAAGTTCCCGAAAGTTTACTATCGGAGCTGGTCATAAAATTCTCATTAGAATTGCCGAGGAAGACGAAAAAATATCTGACACTTGACAAAAGCAAAGTCAACAACAAGGAAGAGAAGAGAATCCATCCACTTTACACACATTTATTTAGAACAAGTTTTCTTTAAATGTGTCCACTTCAAGTGTAAACAACTGGAAAATTAGATCTCCCGTTTGTCTAATAGGGCCTTTTCGGGTCTGTAAGGGTGTTTTCGGGTCTGTAAGGGCTTTTCCGGGTCTGTAAGGGTGTTTTCGGGTCTGTAAGGGTGTTTTCGGTTCTGTAAGGGCTTTTCCCTGTCTGTAAGGTTGTTTTCGGGCCTGTAAGGGCTTTTCCGGGTCTGTAAGGGTGTTTTCGGATCTGTAAGGGCTTTTCCGGGTCTGTAAGGGTGTTTTCGGGTCTGTAAGGGTGTTTTCGGGTCTGTAAGGGCTTTTCCGGGTGTGTAAGGGTGTTTTCGGGTGTGTAAGGGTGTTTTCGGGTCTGTAAGGGCTTTTCCGGGTCTGTAAGGGTGTTTTCGGGTCTGTAAGGGCTTTTCCGGGTCTGTAAGGGTATTTTCGGGTCTGTAAGGGCTTTTCCTTGTCTGTAAGGGTGTTTTCGTGTCTGTAAGGGCTTTTCCTTGTCTGTAAGGGCTTTTCCGGGTCTGTAAGGGTGTTTTCGGGTCTGTAAGGGTGTTTTCGGGTCTGTAAGGGCTTTTCCGGGTCTGTAAGGGTGTTTTCGTGTCTGTAAGGGCTTTTCCGGGTCTGTAAGGGTGTTTTCGGGTCTGTAAGGGCTTTTCCGGGTCTGTAAGGGTGTTTTCGGGTCTGTAAGGGCTTTTCCGGGTCTGTAAGGGTGTTTTCGGATCTGTAAGGGCTTTTCCGGGTCTGTAAGGGTGTTTTCGGGTCTGTAAGGGCGTTTTCGGGTCTTTAAGGGCTCTTCCGGGTCTGTAAGGGTGTTTTTAATCCTCTGCTTCAGGGGAGACAACCCTTCCTCATTACCATTTTGAGATGTTAAGACTTAAATCTCGATTTCTGAGCTTTTCCTTAACGTCCGCCACGTAGAAAGTTAAATGTTTTTTGCCTTTGTCTAGTCTGATGAGCTGTCCACAAGGCTTTGGCTTTGTGGATAAGCAGCCTTTGGTAACTCTTTGTCTAAAATTAAAATATTTGTCGTCATAATTACTGCTCCATTCTTTAGAATGTGCTTCTTTTCTGATATATGTTTTTATTGATTATATAGTTAATAAATATATATATATATATATATATATATATATATATATATATATATATATATATATCAGAAAGAAGCACACTTTAAAGAATAGAGCAGTAATTGTTACAGCAGAAATGTTATATCTTGGACATAGACTTACGCAAGGTTTTGCATCCACAAAGCAAAGCCTTGTGGACAGCTCGTCAGACTCTACATAAATACAAAATTTAAAATATCTATGTCGCAGACGTGAGAAAACGCTCAGAACTCGAGGCCCACAATGTATGTTACCACCAGTACAAACACCACACCTAGAAATAATGACCTATTCAGGACCAGCAGCTTGGAGGAGGTATCCCCCTTTCCCAGTTTTGCCACCTCAGAAGATGACCAAATATTTATCTTTGACACTGATGGGATGACCAGACCCATGCCATATATTACCAAGGGTGTGAATAGTACTACACCCCATGTGTGTAAATATATTGGTTCTGCTAGTACTTTGTTCAAGCAATGTTTTCTTAACCACCAGTCAGCCATCATAGTCCCAGAAAGACGGCTTGTCATGTCATTGGCACCTCAAAGAACAAGGGACGCCATGTGACATCAGGTGGAAATTAATCAATCATCTGGGGCCTGTATATTAATGGAAGTGGTCGTTGCAGAGAGAGCCAAAATTCTTAAGGACTATAAGAAACCTGGCACATTAACTAGCTGTAAAGAAGTGTTTTCTAAATGCATCCACTTCAAGTGCTGCTTACTGGAAAATTGGATCTCTCCATTTCCTAGTCAGGACTCGTTGGGTCTATAAGGGTTTATTTTGCCCTCTGATTCAGGGGAGTAACAAAAAACGTTATTGAAGATGGGTTAAGCTATATTCCTCAAGGTCTGAGTGGTTAGTCATGTCTGTGACGTAGATATTTTAAATTTTGTATTTATATAGAATCTGAGGAGCTGTCCACAATGCTTTCCTTTGTGGATACGAAACCTTGGGTAACTCTGTGTCCAAGATGTAATATATTTGTTGTAATTATATATGTGTTTATATATATATGTATATATATATAATGTACTGATCCGTGAAGAAAATTCAACAAAAAAAGTACTTCATCTGGTGAGAGATAAATATTATTTATTTAAAGGTCACAATAGATGCATTAAAACCCTACTAATAGTTTCATATGTGGAGAGAACTCAAACATATCCTTCAGGCACAAACGAACTAAAGAAATTGAATGATAGAAGAAATGCAAAATAAACTGAGAAGGCAGCTTATAGAAAACACAGACAGTAAACGAGAGAAAAAGGAAAAGAGAAAAACTGAAACTAAAATGTCCAAAATAAAAAGTAAAAAGGTAAAAGAGCAAACCTCCTCCTTTGACCTTAAAGGATAAGGCTGGAAAGATATCAAGTCGGTCAGGAATAGGCAGAATTTTCCAATTCTTTAAAATGTATTTATACATATGCATGCAAGCAGTGAAAATTCCTGACCTGGAGTTCAATAGAGAGTTAGGATCTTAGATCAGAACAGGATCTGTGCTCTTTCAGCCAAACAAAGTCTACATTCATTCGATCCCTTCACATCAAGTATGGATTACTTTCCATTTAATCACATGAAGTGTTTCAATATCTTTCAAAGTCCATACGTAGCTAGCGAACTTTGTAGTTTTCATTTTGTCCCTATGTCAGGAGGAGGAGGAGGCTATATGACTGGCATGAGTGATTTCTAAATTCTTTCACATAATCCAGTAGACGTCTTCTCATCAGTTGTATTATTGTTTCGGGTTGCAGAAACTTCTGCCTCATATAAGATAGGTTTAGTCGCACAGCGTTGGTTAAGTGGAGAGGATCCTGGGTCGTGACAGTTGCAGTTGGGGCTATATGATAATTTCTCAGAAAGCCTATTAAATATTTTCCTGTATCTGTGAGTGGCTGAAAAGTGTTTGTCTAGGAATGATAGGAATCCTTAACCAATGTTAGTTTTATATTAAGGGAACAGAGAGGGGTGAAAGTTATTTGCTTTACCTTTAAGAATAATGCTTGAACAGCGATATTATGCTATTAACACTGTTCATGCTTTATTCTGCACTTGAAAATATTTCTCTCCATATGTGTCTGTCTCAATACATCTCAACACTTCCAATAAAGCAAACTTTGTTTACATATAATGTAATCTGAATTTCACATGCAGCGTCTATGAAAAAGCTAAGTTTATAAGTTTAAAAATTGCAGAAAAATTTGTCACTGGGCATCTTAGCTTAAAGATAAAGTGCTTGACTGGTAATCACAGAGATGAGTGTTCAAGTCTCATGGCTGGCTGCTGACAAATTTTTCTGCAATATAAGGATACGATACTTTTCATGCATTATTCTGTGCTTGAAAATCTTTATCTCCATATTTGTATGCATATATATATATATATATATATATATATATATATACATGTATTAAAATTAATCAAAGGACATACTAAGTATGTCTACCTGCTGATAACAACTACAGAAATCAACCATCCAAAGGCAAACGGGCTAAGACAATCTCAGCATGCATTCAAGTATTTGAACTCACATGGACTGGTTTCTAGACTGGCATTATAGTCTCACCTTCCTCAGCATACGTTACCATGATATAGAGCCCCAACCCATCATGATTTGTTTTGCACCGAATCATGGCAGTCACCAGTGTGAAAATTCCTGGGGAATTATTTGTTCCATATTGATATATATATATATAGAGAAAGAGAGAGAGAGAGAAGGAGAGAGAGAGAGAGAGAGAAAGAGGGAGGGAGTAAAATCTATTTGTAAATTGGCAGTCCCAATTAGCACAATATTACTACCTTTTTTTATCCCCCGGAAAACATGTTTTTCAGCTGGCTTCCGGCACACAGCTGTGTCCTTATACCTCAAACACCGACTCAAATGTTGGACAGTTTCTTTAGAGGGCAATATATATATATATATATATATATATATATATACTACACTCACGGAGTGGTTGGTGTTAGGAAGGGCATCCAGCCGTAGAAACACTGCCAGTATTAAAATATGCTTGACTACTTGAATATAATCCATGAATCTTATTAATATTAATTAAAGTCTATATTGTAGTGTTATAGATATGTACATAGTGCTCAAAACTGGTTTATAGAACTGGTTTAAAGTATAAGGAAATTATAAAGATAAAACGTAGGCATTTGATTCTTAATGCAGCCAATCTAGACTAGATTTTAATTTAAATGATTTTAAGATTTCCCACATTTCCAAACAGTAAAGATTGCAGTCATGTCTATCACTGACAAAAGGTTTAGCATTTAACTCCCAGACTTTTGTGGGAGTTGTTATCGTTTTATTCCCACTTTCTAAATGTATGAAGACGATTACAATTTAAAGTTGGAAGAAGTGGTATCTACATAAGTGTGTAGATTAGTTTTAACATTACATTTCTATACAATGTTTTTGGTCAGATATCTATTTCCTGGTGGACATTTGAAGAAACTAAAAAAACTGATGGTTAATCTGAAGGATCATAAAATAATTTCAGGGAGAATCCTTCATATTCGTTCTAATTATGTTTAATCCATTGCTTTGGCAGACTCTTTGACTGGGGCTATGCTTTCTAAGTAAAGATTTTGTATGATGGTCTAGAGTAGTGCTTCTCAACTGGGGTCCATGTGGTCCCTGAGAGTCCATAGAAGAATTTGGGGGGGGGGGTGTCCACATAATAAAATAGTAAATTTGGAATTCACAATAATATTTTAAGGACCCCTGAAAAAATTTTGATTTTGATGTATAGATTGGTATGTATTGTAAGAAATAGATAAGTTTCTTTCTCTAACATTTTACATAGTTCCACTTACACAAGTTTATGTGAAAACCAAAATAGGAATTTTGAAAGAAGTTTCTATAATTCTAAACATCGAATGGCTATGAGGCTCCACCAGAATAGAATAGTAATGAAAGGGGTCCATACATAAAATATGGTTGAGAACTCCTGGTCTAGAGGATTGATGTTCTAGAGAGGGAGGGAGGCTGGGCATAGTCAGTGTAGGACTTAGATATATATAGAGAGAGAGTATGACGAAGTGAGGAGGAGGAGGAGGGGGAGACATGTGTAAGTCAGGTGGGCATGGATAGAAATAACAAGCATGGAAGAGTAGAGGTCTCAGTGGTGGTGGCAGTAGTAGTAGTAGTAGTATAGAGAGAGCCTTGAATTATATGAAAACTGAAAACAAGAGTGTAATGAGGAATGGCAAGAGGAGAAGGGAGAGGAGCTATAACATTTTTGGATGAAAGACCAAAAAGAAAACATGTCTCTTAAACATGAGAGAAGGTTTTCTGGAATCTCATTGAAAGTATTTCTAGTGTTGCATCAGTTTGATGAAAAATGATGGTAATAGTTGCTGACCCTCTACAAGACTCCGCTACTCAATGACCCCCTGACCTACATACATACAGAGCCATGTAGCAATCATGCATGCACACACACAGACGTTAGTGAGTACTAAACCAATCCTTCTTCCACAAAACTGCTATCATCTGGAATTCCATTTCTGGTGACAGTATTTTTTTTGAAAGGCATCAAACTCTGGAACCCCAAATGAACTTCCACTGCATCAGCCTTATCTAACTTGGAGGGTTTAGCCTTGTCTCAGTAACCTGGAATCTTGCCAACGATAATGGTGATGCTTTTTTTAATACACATTTTATACATATTCACTATTTTGTTTTTCTTTCAGGATGACGAAAGCAGAAGAGAATTGTACAGAGAAAAAATTCAGAGATTTCCGAATTTAATGGGAGAATATTTTCACTACACCAAAGATCATTGGTTGTCTCTTTACAAAAAACTGGAAAATTCATTAAGTAATGATACTGTGTCTGGTTTAGAAGATGAGATTCACCACAAGAATACCTTGGTGTTTATTCAGTGGGAGCTAAATAAGAATATTGAAGCTGAAAGATTAGCCAATGAAGTTCGAGAAACTAATCCAGACAACCTCTTAGCATTAACCAATCTTGCATTCATTCATCTGTACAATGAAAATATAAATAAGTTAAAAGAGGTTATGGTTTATCTTAACAATCTTGAAAAAAGAGAAGATTTCCAACAGATAGAAGCAGAAGGTAAAATGAATGTTGCTTATTGTTTAAGAAGAATATCATTCAATGATTATGAGAGGGCTATCAAACTTTACAAAGAGGCTTCCAGTGTTTGTCCGGGCAATTATTCATGTCTATTTGGTGTAGCTTTGTTACAGTATCGTTGTTTAAGAAAGATCTCTGATGAAGAAAAAAAACGCAAAATTAGTACAGAGGCAGTACAGTACTTAGAGAAAATACGATGTGCTTTTCCTCGCTGTATTGACAAGATCCTAATGGGGCAAACGTTAGCATTATTAGCTTTGTTTAAATTGGAACCTTCAAGGAAATGTAATATTCTGAAGAATCAGGAATTCAGTGAAAAATATGTTCAAAGAGCTCTTCATTTTGCCCCTGATGACCGTTTTGTTTTGGAAAAGTGTGCTAACTTTTATAAGACTTTATATAAGTTTGATAAAGCAAAAGAATTGTTTGTAAAAGCAATCGAAATAAATGCAACAGCATTTTCTCATCATCATCTTGGAATAACTTATCTAAAAATACATATTCCAGGATTCACATATTTCACTGCAAAGAAGAAGTTTTCTCTGAAAGAAAATATACTTGGAAAACTTATTAAATATCCTAGAACTATTCCTGAATTGGAAAGGAATGAATTCATTGGCAAAATAGAATATCACTTTAAAGAAGCTCTTAAACTTTCTCCAGAAAATGCAGCTGTTCTCTACGATTTGATTTTGTTATATTTGGCTTTGAAAGAATACGAAAATGCCCAGGAGTGTTGTGAACAATTTAAAACAAATATTAAAATACAAGACGTTAGTTTTCACATTTTGTATGGAAGATTATATTTCATACTAGCAGAAGAAGAAAATGATGAAGAGTTGAAACGAGAATTTAGAGACGATGGAACAGATAGGTTCTTCCTTGCTATTAAATCTGCTATAGAATTTCTTCCTTTCCAGAAGAAGCTGAAAGACATTTGGGGAATAAAGGATATTATGACTGATGTGTATGAGCATGGGTATATTGAGTATAATGAAAAACTGTTGGAATTAATTGAGTCAGTAGAGGAACTCCGTGATAATAAAGAACTTTATAATAAACTTCTCGTGGATTGTGATAAAAGTGAATTATCACGAAAGTTACGAAAACTTTGTAAAAATAAGCAATATTTTAAAGCTTTTCTTTGTCTTAGGTTTTCAGAAGTTAAGCCCCATGAAGTTGATGTAAAGCTAATGAAACAAATTTATGTAAATTTAGGAAAGCATTTCACAGAAACAGAACCTGACTGTAGCAAAGAGTTCTTCAGAAAATGTTATGAGCTTTGTTTTGGATTTGGCTCTGAAACCAATGCTAAAACGGGGTTAGCATGTTCAAAGAATGACATCGTAACTAACTTTCATTATGATATCTATATTTTAACATCCCCAAACTCTGAAGAACTGGCTGAAAACATTGGAATGAATCTAGACAAATACTTTGGGTTAAAAGTTACATTTGGTAATCGTGACTATATATTGGGAAAATATAAAACTGTAAACCTTCGTACCATATTAGAAAACAGTTGCAATATTGGAATTTATTTAGAACATTCAAAGACTATATCACCAGAGTTTTTAACCCACACTGAATATGCCAAACAAATCATGGAAGATCGACAACCTAACATTGGTCAAATTTTTATGATCAGGAACCATGAAGATATAGAAATTCCAAAACATTTAGAAAGTTTTCCTCAGTTGAAATGCCAAAGTGGACACAGAGATGACATTGTGAATATTTTTAATTTTCTTTGCAGTCTATCTTAGTTTGTTTTTTCATAATTGTGAAGAACATTTTCCTGTGTCTGCTGTATTTTGGCAGTGTCCCACCTGATAGTTACTGCTGTTATTGTGGTGGTTTCTGTGTCTCTGATGAAGTTGAACATCAGTGATATGTCTTGATAATGTTAATACAGCTAAATTTCAAAAGAATAAAGAACTGAATGGCATATCTGACTCTTCTAATATCTTCACCATTTTCCTGGTACACAACTAAGCCAACAAAGACTTTCAATAGCATGGCCTTACGTGGACGTAGAAGAAATCGATGGAATAACTGTTTCAGACAAAATACATATAAACTCAGCACCGGACCCTGATTGCTTCCCAACAATTCTCCTAAAAATATGTAAAAATCCTCTAACCAAAGTCCTTTAGTTTCTTTCCAAAATCTTCTGGAGAACATTAAAATTCCCATTAGCAATAAAAAAGCTGTTGTATATTCTTGCCATAAATGAGGATGCAGGACAAACACAAAACATTATAGACATGCATCTTTGACTTCATCTACCAGTTAAATCACAGAATTCAGCATCAAACACAAATTGATTCTGTTCCAAGAGTAAAATAACTTGTGTGAAACCCAATATAGATTCTGTCCAAGAACAAATACTGCCACATTAGAATTGGATGTGAAAACAGCTACTTTACCAATCAAAAGTAGAAGGGATGTATTTGGACTTGACAAAGATGGCCACACAACAATATTCCATGAAATTTGTGACCACCATATTGTCAGAAACATGGTGAATGGTTTTTTTTAATTTCCTCACTGACAGAAATCTTGTTTCTACTACCGATGCACCCTTACCTCAGTACCTTTCCAATATTTACATACCTGCATGCAATGAACGGTTAACCATTCTGCAGGTTTCCATAGAGGGGACTAGCTTTTGTTCTGGGGACATCGTTTGAAACTTCTATATCAGACTTATCCCCAGTTGTCCTCATGAGTTATAGCAAGGGTGCTACGATTGTGAAAGTAGTAAAAACCTCAAAGTTATTAAAGACACCAAAAGAACTTAAATGCCAAAAGAAATTGCTGTACCAGAGTGAAAAAATAGTGTTGGCCTTGGGAGTTGTAAATGGATTAAAAAAGACATCCAGGGGTAAATTACAAACGTGATAAATTTGTAAAAAATTAAGGGCGTAGAGCCAATGAATATTCCAAAGAACAGAAGAGATCAGGCTTAACCGTTGGAAGACATTTGTTTGCAATTGCCTAGATTATTTTCCCCAGCGATGATGTCCTCATAATACTGTCAAATTCACAACAAAACTGAGACTATTTCAAAGGAAATACTCGAAAATCCATTCTCCAGATAAAGTGCTGGCAGAGGTTGGTAGTATATTCCTTGAAATGAAGAAAATTGTAGATATGCAATCGTTTATACTAAAAATCCTGAAATGCAGCATAAATGTCTATACAGTGCATGATTGCAGAATTCTAAATGTAGCAACCGAATAAAAAGCTGAGTCTAGAAATAATTTAAAGAATGCCAATATATATTATAATAATAATAATACATATATTTCAAGCAATTCATGACAATATGTTTCTTCGAGAAAGAGTTGCTCCTGGAAACCGAAATAAAATTTGGTTTTTGCTGAAGGTGAAAGTTGGTAACAAAAACTGGACATACAACAAACGAAATGAAACAACGAAGACACATAGTGTTCTGAATTGCTCGAAATATGGAGTGGAGATAAACACCCAACAACTGATGAAGGGTCGTTCTGTATGTTAGTTGTCTTGTCTTCCATTTGTTTGTTTCATTGTTCGCATACCAGGCTTGCCTTTGTATTTCATGTTGTTTATGTTTTGTGATGTCCTGTACCTATATGTGCATATCTATCTATCTATCTATATATATATATTTATATATATATATATATATATATATATATATATATGACTTTTTCATCGGATCTCCAAAAAATCGAACTTATCTGCGATTCTTGTAAATTTCAATAACAATCTGTTCCTCTACACGATATGACAGTCACTATGTTTTTACTCAGACTTTCCTCTACATGATGTGGCAGTCACTTTGCCTCTTACTCGGATTTTCAGAAATTTTGCATGTCTGTATCCGAAAATTTCTTCATACAACTTGATCAAATATCCAATATGAGCTATATGTAGACATGCATAAATTCTATAGGTTTAAAACCTTTAATTGGATCTCCATGAATCGAACTTTCTTCAATGCAGTTAATCTTACAACCTCTTTTGTATCTACCCCTTTTGATGTTTGGGAATTCTCTGATATTTTTTCGGCTGACGAGTACGAGCCATCTGTATTCACTGCATTTTTTGTAGCTTATTAAAGATGTCCTCGTACGAAACGATCGTACCGAGATTTTAATCCATTCTTGTTGCTTTTTTCCTATTTGTAATCACCCCACTTGTCGTATGGTTAACACCATATAGATATCCGGTGCATCCTAGTTAAGGACCATATTCATGTGAATTCTTTAGAATTCACTAGAATCTCAATTACTTAACCGTATATATATATATATATATATATATATATATATATATATATATATATATATATATATATATGTATGTATATATATATATATATATATACCAGAGTAAGCACATAAATGTGAAAGAAGGTGGAAAAAATAGTACTCGAGTACCAGAGGTTGAGGAATATGCTTTATTAAAAAGCAGCAAAAATATCCCAAAAACTGTCACTAGGAGTTTCATGTTCCTGTTTGCTGGATTGTTTTGTTTAGAATAAAGTATATACACACACATATATATATTTATATATATATATGTATGTATATATATGTGTGTGTATATAAAATAAAAGAAGGAAAATGCACACACTTTATATAGTTCTAATATATGTTTAAATATATTTTATATTGTGGTTATAGTAAGGTTTGGCTTCCCAGTTTCAAAGATTGACATAGTTTAAAGTTTCATGTAGTGTGTGGAGAAAAGCATTCCCTGGACAACGTTTGACTCATTGGCCTCAGATGGAATTGAACTTCTATGTCTATTGTGTAGACAATGCAGCAATGTTTTGGAATGTTGTTGTCAGCATCATCATCATCTGCACCAGTTCTTGATATTGTAATTACCTTTCAAAATGAAAATAAGGATTCTCATGGTCCTTTACCTCCAGAAAATGACAATCTCGACAACCCTTCACCTCAAGACACGTGAATGTGTTTAATTGTAAATTCCAGTTCTTTGCAAGTAGCAGTGACGTAATTTTTGTGCAAAAGCCTTTAAAATTTCACAGGATATTTCAATTAATGTTTATTCTTTCTCCATTAACCAATTTGTATTGATTTACAGGGAATATTTTGAAGTGAAGATGTGGTGTGTTAAGTGTATTCAAACTGAAATACTGTGTCCTTTGATAAAGCCCTTAATCTGATACCATGTAGGTACCACTGCCTGCTGGTTTCAAGGCAGCCAACCTGTGTATATGATGAATATGTTGATGTTGTTTGCTAAATATTGATAAACAAAACTAAACAAAAAAAGAAAATGATTTGTATTGTTGTTCAATCTCGTTTATATATTTCTTTCTATTTTACTGAATTGAAAACAAGTTCCAAAAGAAAGGAAAAATTATAGTAAACAACAGTTCATTTTTGTGGTATGTACTTTAGGTACCCTAGGTGGATTTATATTTCACACTATTCTATATTACTTCACATGAATGTTATAATGAAACAATGTTGAGGATTGCCTGTATGTCTACAACATGAATTAGGGGTACACTTAACCAATTTTGCAAGTTAGATAGTGGCCTCGCGGTTACCGGTGCAATAACAAAAGCACCCACTACACTCTACAAAGTGGTTGGTGTTAGCAGTTCCTGTCTAACCGTTTAACCCATGCCAGTATGGAAAACAGGTGTTAAATGATGACGACTTTCCTCCAGTGGAAAAGAACATAACTGACAAAAGCAAATAGTAAGAAGAATGAGAAAGAGAAAAGAAATCAGTGAATAACCAGGGGTATACAGACACCCCACTCAAATATAACACATGCTAGAAACAACCAGGTGACTTCCCAAACACCATCTGATGTTTGAAGTAGGTCACTAACAAAGTCAAAGACCTTGTCTGTTATCCGCAGACCCTAGAATGTCTCAAAAGCCACAGATTGGAAAATACAATCTAGCAGATTCTACAAAATATTTCAGTGTTTCACTTCATTTATTTACTGTTGCAGTAACTCCATCCATCATCTCTGCTGTGGCATTAAGGATGTGCCACAGAACAAATGAGTTAGAAACGATACTGTGCCATATGAGTCATCTGCCTTGAAATCAGGAATTTAAAAATGTGCAAAAAATGGTTTTGATTTGGTAAACTAACTGTATCCATTCCATCTTTAGTAATAAAACATTTGAATTATCAATAAATTAGGGGTTTATTCTCAACTTCAAATAACGAAGGACTACACTGATATTAGTTAATAGATAACACAAAGCGCGCACACACACACACAAAACTAGCTTTTCTTCGGACAAGGACATCAGCAAGAGAGAGAGAGATGAAGTTAATAGATGTGGACATCCAGAAATGGGAGGAGGTTGCAAATGACTGCCCATACTGGAGCCAAAAACTGCAAAAAGAGAATGAAGTGAGGGGAAGAGAACCTGGAACTTACCACAACGGATCAATAGTGATGGCAGAGGGCTTCTTCGAATGCAGCCATTGTCTGTGTGACTGCCACTCGCATGTAAGCCTGTACAGCCACCACAGCAGATGTGGCACCACTATCAACAGCTAACACAAATTCTCAGGCACACATCCGTGGTCCCTTGAAATCAACGGATGCCTACTGCAGTGGGAGCACAGAAGCTATTGACCCGTCCACACTTGTTAGTTTGAGAAAGTGAAACTGGTACATTTAAAAAGTATTATTTGTTCGTTCTAAACAGTATTGAACTGCTACAGTAACTGACCATGTCAAAACTCGTTACAAATGTACACTACACGTACTTCAATTAGTTATATGTGCATGAATGGAGGTTAAGTGTGCGGGCTTTGATAATTAACACTTCGTTGGAATTTCCCAGTAGTTTGGCTGGCTGCATGTGAAGACAAGAGGGACCAAATATTAATATATTTCAGTTTTCATATATTTTTTACATCGCCAGCATCGTTAGTGATTAAATGTCTTCATGGAAATAATTGAATGCAATAACATGAAGCAAGGAGCTTGGTGGTTAGAGATCTTCTGTAATATAACTTAGTACATAATATAAAGAAAGTGGTTCATAGTTATTGAAGAGGAAATACGTAGAAAGTGTTTAAACTATTTTACGTAAGTAATGTGTTTGTGATACAACGTAACAATGGAAGATTGGTGCCTTTTGTTAAACATGACAAATATTTAAAATAAGAAAAAGTAAAAGTAGGTGACAGACAAATGCTGTTTTTATTTGAATGTATATTAGTTCTGCCCACGTATTTCGCTCGTGAATTTATTTGAAAAAAAGAAAAACCCGGCTTGGACCTTTTCTGTTTCCCTTCACTTTTTGAAATTTTAAAATTAAGTGAAAATGTTCAAATTTGGTATATTAGACACCTTTGAGATTAGACCCGAGGATTGTCGTTAGTCTTAACTAGTTTAATGCCCCATTTGTATATACTCTGTTGTCAGTGCTTACTGAAGTTGAGAAAAGTTATACACGGTTAACGAGCCGACTGCTTCCATACCATTCCTTACATGTGGTAAGAAAAATACAAGAAAAGGATTCATATGGATCGTTGATGTGAAGTTTGGAAATCTGGTATCCAAGATACACGTTTAACTTCGTACCTGTTATTGTCGGTGCTCCAGGTTATATCGCAACCAGACTGGACCAAAGTATCACTTGGATTCGTGAAGGAGGAACATGGCTCCTTAATTCATAAGCTTCAAAAGACTGCGATATCTGGAACCTTCAAAATTTGTTAAACATTCTGATGATACAAACGATGACCATTTACACAAGAGACGACAACAATTTCCTTTTCTTTACTACCCTTGTCACTGGTGACAATTAAACTAAAAATTAAGAGAAAAGGAGTACACACACACACACACACACACGCACACACATACACATGTATGTGTATGTGTGGTTATATATATGTATATATTAAGTCAAAGCCATTTAGATGGGGGTTTTCTGGTGAAATATACGAGATTTCATTTCCCGTTTCAGGTAGTTATTCCTTATACTTTAGTTCCTTCTCCCTTAATTTGATTTTTTTGTTTATAAAAGTGGTTTGTTTCCCATATAAGCCTGCATATAAAAAAGAGATAACTTTCTGGATAAGGATCTTGGTGTGTGTGTGGGGGGGAAGCCACACACACACACACACATACAACAGCATTAACAGTGAAGCCAAACAGCTAACAATCTGGGTACAGCTGACATGGTAGAAAGTTAAAACCAAGAAGAATGCTTTTATCTCTATTATACACCATAAACCAGACTTTGTCTCTCACAGCAAGTGCCACCTGATCAACCCAGCCAAATTAGAGGTTGGTCTGGTGTGCAAACACATACTAAGAAAACTCAACGATCACACAAGGTGGGGCTTCCAATCTCTCCTTATGGCGGAGCACCAATGAAGTAATTTCATGGGATAAAACCAACCAGGCTAGAGGCAGGGCAAGGTTCACCCAATTCGATACAGTCAATTTTTACTTGTCTATATTGAAAAGGCGGCTGGTAAAGGTATTTACTTTTGCTAAGGGCTTCATTGACATTAATGATAGGGACATTGGTGCAGTTATGCAGGCCAGAGAAGCACAGCTGTTTAAAAAATTGATTCAGGGGACTCTTTTGATGTAGTGATGGGAGCCTATGACAGCGTGGACATATGCAACATTATAGGGCTATATATTTTAGACACCTTAAAGAAAAGCTTCCTATCCATTCTCTTTGGTCTCTATAGAGATGATGCTCTAGAGGAGCTAATGGGCATACTCTTGATAGGATTAGGAAGGACCTAACTAGCACCCTTAGCTCCATGGGGCTCAAGATAACACTAGAGACCAAACTCACCATTGTAAACTTTTTAGACGCTACATTAGATCTGAGCTCCTGTTCTTACAAACCCTACCATAAAACAAATGAGATGCTGTGCTCCATTAAAACAAACTCCTGTCACCTGCCTATCGTGTTCAACAACCTAGTGAAGGATGTTGGCAAGGGAATCTCGAATTTGTCCTCAAGTCAAGAGATTTTCGATGCTGCAGCCCCATAATACAAAAACGCTCTAGCTTCCAGTGGGTTTCAGGAACACATCTATATGCCAGGCCCTGGCACCCCTACCCTTGTCTCTAAATGTTAAAACCTGTGTGAGAAGAATATTCCTTACATTGGTGGACAAACACTTCACACAGTCACCCAGATGCAGACGTTTTGTTTAGTTAATGCAACTTCAGTTTAATTGCTTATAAATAAATAACACATATCCAGGGACTTGAAAAAGCAGGTCTATATACATATCAATAGAAAGGAAGAAATATCTGGAAATATATATATTCTGTTTGTTACACTTTTGCAATAATTCAGTGAAAAGGAATATATTTTACAAAAGAAAAACAAAAAAGAGAGAAAACAAGAAGAAAAACACCAATGCAATGCCAAGTGCTTCAATTGGTCTCACACCACAAGGTTCAAAGGAACCTATTGAAGCGAGCCAACATACTTGCAGCATTACCACAGGCGATGGCGAGGATAAGGCGTTGGAACAGCCAAGCACCCTCACAGGCATCATCTGATACCTTGGTAAGGCAAGCTGCGAACGATGACAAGAACTTTGCCATTAGCAGCCCAGACCCTCCAAATGTCTCCAACACTACAAGCTGGAAGAGACAGTTCACCGATAGGTCGCTACACTTAAGGATTTTCTTCCATTCAGCTATGGAAGCAGTGATCGTCCCATTTACTGCAGCATCCAGGATGTGGGAGGAAGCAAAGGAGTCAGACTATGGCGTCCCAATTGAGACACCTACATTTTACCCAGGGACAGAGAGTAAGACCATTTGGACTTTTCTCATCACTTCTGGATAATCCAGCCAGCTCTAGAACTAATGGGATAGTAACCCAAGCTAGGACCCACTGAATGATTAAGTTTAGCATGGTGTGATGTGCAAAATGGCCAGCATTTACATGGCAAGACAGACTGTGAAGACTTGTGAAATTGAGGAACCTACCACAATGACATCTCTGTCCCCTACAGACAGCAGCTCCCATTCTGAGTGTGATGGAGATGTGGAGCTCATCTAGACTGGATAGATCTCCAATGTTGGCCACAGACAGAGCATCAATCAAGTCCCCTGGAAATTTTGCAGTAGCAGAAAGTAGGTGACACCTTGAAAATTGATTAGATTGATCAAGGAGAGAGTTTAAAAAGTAGCACCCGAGTGCAGGTTGCGCCATACTCTCTGTTTCTGTCTATCATCAACTGTAACAAGAACTGAGAAACCTAATTCTCTCCATTGCAACAAAGCTTTATCCATCTCCCTGTAGGAACTAGTCCATGTTAGAGAGGAGAGTATGTTGCTTACTAAAGGGGATCAAATGTGGGTGGAGGAAAGAAAACAGAGAAGAGATAGAGACAAGCACTTGTGCAGACCTAGACCCCCAAGCAATTTGAGCAAAGCGGCCTGGTTGTGGGATTCTGGAGAGAGTCTGACCTTGATCAAGCATTCGAGTTTGCTGAAGGTTAGGCCGTCAAAGCATTAGAGAGACTACGTGCACGCCCAACATTAAGAAAATTTTAGTGAGCATCCGTAAGCTGCAGGTTGTTCATGTAGGGTGTACAATGACTACCCAGTGGGGTGGGGTGGGGTGGGGATCGATGTGGTGGTCGTATATGAGGCTGAGGTAGTAACTGCCACTGGTAGCCAGAGTAACAGCCTAAAGAGCAGCAGTACAGCTGATAACAGCAATGACAACAATAATAGCGGCTACAGTGATGGTAACAGTAGCATTTCAAGCTGATAGACATTGACTGAAGCATCTAGGACAAGATAATTTCTCAGTGATGGTCATCCTCATCTGTGTGTTGAGAGCCACACTGTACGTATGTATATATGTATGCCGTTATTTAGTTTTATTTTTTCAAGATTTCATGCCGAAAGATCCAGGGCTCCTTCATTGGACTTTCAACAATATCAACAGGATATGTATTTATGTATGTATGCTTGCATGCATGCATGTATGTATATATATATATATATATATATACATATATGTAGATTTGTATGTTTTGCTTTAAGTACATATTCTCATGCATATAGTTGCATGTCTAGACATGTTCATATAGACTTCAATGCTAAACTTCTGGAAAGATTTACAGATTTCTATAGTTCGAGGGATGGTTTTCTCCTTTCTAGTTTTGAGAAGCCTAATTTCTCAGGATTGGTAGTTAGGCAGTGTGTTACTTATTCCAGTGCCCCAATAAATACAGGTTTAAGCCTGAACTTGTAATTTGGGTAGAGTAACTAACTCCCCAACAGTTTCTTTTTCACTAATCTTTATGCTAACATCCACTGGGCAGCTGATTTCCCCAACTGTACACGGTTTGTCTTCTCTATCCCATATCCTTATGTCAGGTCTATTATGTTCACATTTTATTGAGGTTTCCACTAGGACATTCTACCAGCACTCCTCATTATGAGTGGCTATTGCTTCCACTGTAATGTGGGTTCTTATTTCTTTGGCTTCAGGGTTATCCTGAAGATGGATCTCATTATACAGTGTCTTAGCCACACCATTTCTCATTGGAAGATAATACTGTGAAGACATTTTCAGACAACTGCTTATGACGTGGGTGATATCTTTGGTGTTAACTCCACAAGGTTTGCTTCGGTTGTCACATTTTGCTGCTTTCCCCATGTCTCTGTCCATTTTGTGCATCAGGTATTTGGTTGATATTTCCTCTTCCTGGACTGCTAATGCATACCTTTCAAGGTGGGAGTAGTAATCCAGTTGTTGCTCTATGATAGACTGTTTTGATGATCAATATTATTATCATCTCAGAGCTTTCTTCAAAAATATCCATGTATGTTCTGCTGATATATGCTCATCCTCTCATCTGATGATATGTCGTGCAACTCTTTTGGCTATATATTTAAGGTTATCAGACAAGGAATGCTGCTCAAGGAGCTGCTTTACAAATCTTGTGATGTTATCAGCCTTATATATGCGAACTTGGTCAAGGGATGCACTTCGACACTTGATGGTTAAAAGATGTTGCCAAAGGGATATGATAGAACATTCAAAGCCAGTCTGGTTCGATGTTAAGTCTTTGCTACCTTGTTTTCAGTTTAGGTAGAGGCAGTCTATGTTGCTGTTGATGTGGAAGTTATGTGTGCTGGTTTGTATCTTCTGTATTTTCACAGGAATGGCTTGAATCTCATCAAGTGTCCAATCAAGTAGCCCAAATGCTGGTATTCCACCTGGCACTGCAAACACATTGTGGGCCAGTTTTATTGAATGCAGAGAGTTCCAAGGTCCATATTTTCCTTATCTGGCTGTAATATTCTTTAGTGACATGTGTCTTGTTTCAGGTGCCATTGTAAGATATGTTTTCATCCACCGCAATGTACCTGTAACATTCCTCGTCAGATACAGGGGAAACAGTTAAGTCATTGATGGTGTTGTTAGCCTGGTTTACTCTTTTCCCCCTTTTCACAACCATATAGCAAAAATTATTCTGACCAAACTTCAACCTCTATCCTTTGAAAATGTTGTAACCTGGATAAGGCTCTTTTCATCTCATGCATAATTTTTGCAGATAGTTTCAAGTCATCCACAAAGAAACCGTTTGTAATTTTGGTCTTTCTGTTTCTTTGTGAACCGGTGAGATAACCTTCAGACTTCCTTAACATGAATGACCAGGGGTTTACAGAAAGTATAAACAACATCACAGAAAGGCTGTCCCTTTGGAATACACCTCTGCAATACTGGATTCTATCAGTGATAATACAACTACTCCTTGCATCATGAACCACCATCCTTCAAGATGGTGGTCCACGATGAAGTCAGGTCAGCTATAGCTTTGACTATGCTCACAGAAACTGGATCACAGCTACAAGGGTATCACTATCAATGCTGTGTGTCCTGGGTGTAATGCAGGAACAATAACTTCTTTGAATTCCTTCCAAATACAGAACGGTTAAATTCCTTCTCTACACTCCAGATGTTCCTTCAGAAGGTGTCCATGTCTTCTCGTGAAGGAGCTTCTGTGATGTTCACTGCTTCTCCTCTCATCTCTATACTGCTACCTGTTCTGTTTAAATTCTTTGTTTATCATTTTTTTCTTGGTTATTCTCTTCTGATGTCGGAATCTTCTGATTCTAACAACTTTAAGCTTGTATTTCCTTCTTCACTTTTTGTTGGTGAGCTGTATAGTGATTTGCTTGTTTGCACGCAAGAAGCATCATCACATGGCTGACGCTCTTCCGTAAATCAACTACTATCTCTCTGTCTTCAGAACTCATGGCGGCACTTTCTTCGTTGTTTTGGTTTTGTTCACTATTTTAAAGTCATTCATGTACTATTTTGCAATAGTAGGCAAGGCATAGAGACTGGCAGAATTAATCTGCCAGACTATGGCTTCATTACGCTGCTCTAAATGCACCTCTCCAATTTCCTTAACAACTTTTAGTACCATATCTGGTGGATTTTTTTACTTACTTTCATAGAGAATACTCTCTCTCCTTGAGAGTATATATGTATGTATGCATGTGTGTGTGTGTGTGTGTGTGCATGTAAGTGTATGTATGTACCTGAGTGTATGTGTGTACATATAATAAAGGTAAATGATGGACAAACAGTTATGGAAGGCTTCAAATCATATGTTACATAAATATAATGAAGAGAGTTGGTATTCCCTCATAGTTCTTCAAAACAAATGTGAAGGTGCTATACATACATGTCCTAGTGAAAACTTAATAGAATATAAACACAATAGACCTGATATAATGATTTGGGATAGAGAAGAGAAACTCTGTACATTTGTGGAAATTAGCTGCCCTGAGGATGTTAACATAAAGCTGAAGATCAGTGAAAAACGAGAATACCTATGGTAAACTATTGAGAAATCAGCAGTTACTCTATCCAGATTACAAGCTCAGGTTTATATATGTAATTAATGGAGCACTGAGATATGTAACACACTACCAAAATAACAATCTCAAGAAATTAGGCTTCTCAAAACCAGAAAGGAGAAAGTACAGATCTAAGCCATCACTGAAACTAAAAATCTGTAAAACTTTCTAGAAGTTTATCGTTTAGGTATTGGGTCATTCCATAAATAAGGCATTTTTTAAATACTTCTTTTATTTTTCAAAATTAAGATAAACAAAGTTCTTTTGTTTAATCTAAAATATACTCTCCTTCATTTTCTACAATGCTCTTCCATCTATCTAGTAGACTTGCAAGGCCCCTGTCCAGAAATTCACTTTGTCAGTGCTGAAAAATACTCCTCTAGTACTGTTCTGATCTTGTCTACAGAATACACATTTTTCTGTCCAAATGATTTTGAAGACTGCAGAATAAATGATAATCAGATGGGACAATGTCTGGCGAATATGGTGGGTGGAACATTGGTTCCCATTCAAACTGCTCCAGCCTATGAAATATCATCCTCACTGTATGTGGCCAAGAATTATCCCAATGGAAGAACACCTTTCATCTTGAAACCAAAGATGGTTGTTTTTCTTCTTGCACTGAATTGAGTCCACTCAAGCTGCTCCCAGTAGATTTCCTTTGTTATCATTTGGTTTGGATTTAAAAGTTTAAAGTGGACTAAACCTTTCATATCCCACCAAACAGATAACAAAACCTTCCATGGGTGAAGACCTTCTTTAACCTTCTTTAATCGAATTGCACTCCTCAAAACTTGCACTAAGAATAAATTCAAGGTAAAATCACTACCTGCTTTTACAGCAAGTTGATGCAAGTAGTTTATCCTATCTCCATCCAACTTTTAGCTCAAGCAATTGGAAAAAAACTGCATTATTTATCGAATGACCCAATATATATGAGCATGTCTAGATATGCAAGTAAATGTTTGAGGCAACAAACATAAAAAGAGACACAGAAATTTGCACACACACACACACACACACACACACACACACACAAATATCTTGTTGATGTTGAAATTCTAATGAAAGAGCGTTGGATCTAGTTTAGAAACTGGCTGTTTCTCTGTTGGCAAGAAATCTTAAAATAAAACTGAATAATGACATATATACATGCATACATACTTAAACACATACATCCATATATAATAATAATAATAATGTTCGTCCTTCGGGTTCGAAGATGACCACTGACATCATCTGGTGGAACTGCCGCTATGAGACCGGAGGTGGCTGGTGAGGCCAATCCGGGCAAGGATCCATATATACCACTATACATAAATACATTTGCGAAACAAAGTGATAGCAATAGAGCATAAGGTCAGTCGAGGCGGCCGTTGAACATGGCATTCTATCACTCAGACAACATCTGCTGAACTGTAAAGAAAGAAATGTGTACATTCCATCACATACTCAAAAATAAGAGCAACACCTTCAGTGTTGGAGAAGAACTACTGTGTAGATACTCTGAGAATACAACTGTCGCATGTAACCGAAAGGAGGTTGGGCTGGCCTACAAAAAACAGAAGCTTGAAGCAATATACATACATGTGTGTGTGTGTGTGTTATGAGAAAAGTACAAATTTATTTAAACCTGTCTACATTACATGCATTTATGATCAAAGTGCTTACCGTTAAACTAGAATGTTACACCTGCAACCGTAGTGAGGCCTGACCACAATAAATGCCATGCAGCCAGGTACGAGACGGTAGTGTTAAGCTGCTGCCTAAGTATTCGGACTTCAGTTGAGCCTAAACTATGCTACCCTACCTGACTTACAGATATACTATCATTTTAGTGACTCTTAGCCATTTGATATCCGGATTGTTTTTTGCGGAAGTGATTTTCTTTTCTACAAAACTTTCACTTTCACACTTTCACATCGTTTACTTCTGCCATTCTCTAAGTTTCGTTAAAACAGTTTTTACTAATTCTTCAGTTGTCTCACTTCTTCAGTCCAACTATATTTTTCGAATCCGTTCACAGTATCCAATATTGCAATCGGGTTTCGTTTCTGGGAAGAGACACTCACTGTGTTGTTAGAAAATATTTGTTGATCGGACACATTCAACTGCATTGAACATTTTTATATATAATATATCATTTATAGAAATTTACATTTTCTTTTTGGCAAAATATACCAGAAAAAAAGTCGACAACAAGGAAAGAAAACTATTTTGTTTAGTTTTATAAATTTGCTTTAAAGGATAAAAAAAAGAGAGAGACAGAAAATGGCTGAAGAAATCGAGGAAATTATTGAAAAATTTGATGGAATTCTACTTGTAAGTATATCAACATATTTACAAACATGAACAAATATTAACTCTGTGTTGTTTAGTGTGTAGGTATGTATATGTACGTGTGTATGTATGTAAGTAGGCAGCTATGTATGTGTGTATAGATATGTATGTATAACAAGTTTATTTCAATAATTCTTTAAATATAACAATACTAACAAAAACATATAAAGCATAAAACAGATTTGTGTGTGTATATATATATATATATATATATATATATATATATATATATATATATATATATATGTATATCTGTGTACGTGTGTGAATGACTGTGTGTGTGTGTGTGTGTCGGTGACGGAAGCTGTGAACAGAATGAAAGTCGGTCTTGGATATCAAAGTGTGCGTGGCAGATGAAAACAAGAAAGAAACACATAAAACACGCCATCAAAACAGCTGCGAAGCAATGACAGATAAAATATTCTACCTGGAAATTGTGCCGATTTGGCATTTGTATGCATCTTTGTGCATAACACTTGCATGTCTAGACATGTGGTGCGTGTAAGTATGTGGGAAGAAATAATCGTGTGTTTCTAACAGGATTAGTGCCATAGAAAAGTTTGAAATGTCAAAATAACCAATCCACATCCTTTGCGCATTCGAACGCACGAAACCTTTGGTCTGTTGAGATTATCGAAGTAATTAGTAGACAGAAACTCCCCAAGAAGGAAACAACTGCACCTAACTGACTTTAACCAAGAAAAAACAAACATGAATGAATAAAGTTCCCGAAAGTTTACTATCGGAGCTGGTCATAAAATTCTCATTAGAATTGCCGAGGAAGACGAAAAAATATCTGACACTTGACAAAAGCAAAGTCAACAACAAGGAAGAGAAGAGAATCCATCCACTTTACACACATTTATTTAGAATAAGTTTTCTTTAAATGTGTCCACTTCAAGTGTAAACAACTGGAAAATTAGAGATCCCCGTTTGTCTGATTGGGCCTTTTCGGGTCTGTAAGGGTGTTTTCGGGTCTGTAAGGGCGTTTTCGAGTCTGTAAGGGCGTTTTCGAGTCTGTAAGGGCGTTTTCGGGTCTTTAAGGGCTTTTCCGGGTCTGTAAGGGTGTTTTTAATCCTCTGCTTCAGGGGAGACAACCCTTCCTCATTACCATTTTGAGATGTTAAGACTTAAATCTCGATTTCTGAGCTTTTCCTTAACGTCCGCCACGTAGAAAGTTAAATGTTTTTTGCCTTTGTCTAGTCTGATGAGCTGTCCACAAGGCTTTGGCTTTGTGGATAAGCAGCCTTTGGTAACTCTTTGTCTAAAATTAAAATATTTGTCGTCATAATTACTGCTCCATTCTTTAGAATGTGCTTCTTTTCTGATATATGTTTTTATTGATTATATAGTTAATAAATATATATATATATATATATATATATATATATATATATATATATATATATCAGAAAGAAGCACACTTTAAAGAATAGAGCAGTAATTGTTACAGCAGAAATTTTATATCTTGGACATAGACTTACGCAAGGTTTTGCATCCACAAAGCAAAGCCTTGTGGACAGCTCGTCAGACTCTACATAAATACAAAATTTAAAATATCTATGTCGCAGACGTGAGAAAACGCTCAGAACTCGAGGCCCACAATGTATGTTACCACCAGTACAAACACCACACCTAGAAATAATGACCTATTCAGGACCAGCAGCTTGGAGGAGGTATCCCCCTTTCCCAGTTTTGCCACCTCAGAAGATGACCAAATATTTATCTTTGACACTGATGGGATGACCAGACCCATGCCATATATTACCAAGGGTGTGAATAGTACTACACCCCATGTGTGTAAATATATTGGTTCTGCTAGTACTTTGTTCAAGCAATGTTTTCTTAACCACCATCAGAGTCCCAGAAAGACGGTTTGTCACGTCATTGGCACCTCAAAGAACAAGGGACGCCATGTGACATCAGGTGGAAATTAATCAATCATCTGGGGCCTGTATATTAATGGAAGTGGTCGTTGCAGAGAGAGCCAAAATTCTTAAGGACTATAAGAAACCTGGCACATTAACTAGCTGTAAAGAAGTGTTTTCTAAACGCATCCACTTCATGTGCTGCTTACTGGAAAATTGGATCTCTCCATTTCCTAGTTAGGCCTCGTTGGGTCTATAAGGGTTTATTTTACCCTCTGATTCAGGGGAGTAACAAAAAACGTTATTGAAGACTCTGTGTCCAAGATGTAATATATTTGTTGTAATTATATATGTGTATATATATATATATATATATATATATACGAGGGGCGTTCAATAAGTAATGCCCCTGACCCACTTCCCATAGCAGTAGAGCAACAAAACTTGGCACAGTTATTAGTCTTTTCCTACATAGGAACTACCCAGAGTTATGCATTTCTCCCATCGTTTGATACAGCTCTGGAGACCGTTTTTGTAGAAGACCCCAGCATGGTCCTCCAACCATGACGTGACTTCAGAAATCAAGGCTGCATCATCTGGGA
This sequence comes from Octopus sinensis, assembly GCF_006345805.1. Lineage (NCBI taxonomy): Eukaryota > Metazoa > Mollusca > Cephalopoda > Octopoda > Octopodidae > Octopus > Octopus sinensis. The sequence goes on along the minus strand of NC_043014.1, from coordinate 52,736,947 downwards.
AACGCTTTCCTTTCAAAATCAACTTCATGGCTGGGAAGAGGTGAAAATCAGAGGGTGCAAGGGGAGGAGTTCATAGCTGCACGCCTGTGCTTCTGATCTGGCGACACGCGAGTTGTGGACCGGAGCGTTGTCCTGCAGGAGGAGGATGCCTTTGCTGATCTAGCTCCGCCTCTTGATTTTGATAGCTTCTCTTAATTTCCTCAAAAGTGAAGCATAATAGGCTCCTGTAATTGTGGTACCCTTTGCCAGGAAATCTGTCATCACTACTCCGTCCTGGTCCCAGAAGACTGTGAGCATAACCTTGTCAGCGGAGGGCTGCACCCTTGCCTTCTTTGGAGGAGGTGAGTCACGGTGCTTTCACTGCATTGACTGGGCTTTGGTCTATGGGTCATAGTGATGGACCCAGGTTTTATCCTGTGTGATCAGTCTTTTGAAAAATTTTGACTCATCTTCTTGGCACATCTCCAAATTCATCCTCGAGCACTCAACGCATTCTTGCTTCTGGAAAGATGTGAGCAACCTGGAAATCCATCTGGCAGACACCTTTTGCATATGCAAATGGTCATGAATGATAGTTTCCACAGACCCGGTACTAATCTTGACCTTATGGGCTATTTGGCGAATAGTTATGCATTGGCCTTCCAAAATGGCAGCCTCAACTTGACGGACAGACGTCTCATCAACGGCAGAAGGGGGCGACCAGATCTGGGAGCTGTTTCCACAGAGTTCCGACTATGTTTGAATTCACAATGCCAGCGTTTTACAAGGTCATATGATGGGGCATCATCACCATAAGTTACTTCCATTTCATCAAAAGTCTCCCGTGGTGTGCGTCCTTTCAAATACAAAAACCAGATTACTGCTCGACACTCAACAGGCTCCATTTCACACTTGACTCAGTTCAAACACCTGTAAATCAGAAACCACAATTAGTTCAGAGCTGTAATTCGCCACTTAATCTATAGAGGTATAAATAAGTGCTCATGCAAAATTTCAGCTAGATCAAACAACTGCAAGTGGGTCAGGGGCATTACTTATTGAACGCCCCTCGTATATATATATATATATATATAATGTACTGATCCGTGAAGAAAATTCAACAAAAAAAAGTACTTCATCTGGTGAGAGATAAATATTATTTATTTAAAGGTCACAATAGATGCATTAAAACCCTACTAATAGTTTCATATGTGGAGAGAACTCAAACATATCCTTCAGGCACAAACGAACTAAAGAAATTGAATGATAGAAGAAATGCAAAATAAACTGAGAAGGCAGCTTATAGAAAACACAGACAGTAAACGAGAGAAAAAGGAAAAGAGAAAAACTGAAACTAAAATGTCCAAAATAAAAAGTAAAAAGGTAAAAGAGCAAACCTCCTCCTTTGACCTTAAAGGATAAGGCTGGAAAGATATCAAGTCGGTCAGGAATAGGCAGAATTTTCCAATTCTTTAAAATGTATTTATACATATGCATGCAAGCAGTGAAAATTCCTGACCTGGAGTTCAATAGAGAGTTAGGATCTTAGATCAGAACAGGATCTGTGCTCTTTCAGCCAAACAAAGTCTACATTCATTCGATCCCTTCACATCAAGTATGGATTACTTTCCATTTAATCACATGAAGTGTTTCAATATCTTTCAAAGTCCATACGTAGCTAGCGAACTTTGTAGTTTTCATTTTGTCCCTATGTCAGGAGGAGGAGGAGGCTATATGACTGGCATGAGTGATTTCTAAATTCTTTCACATAATCCAGTAGACGTCTTCTCATCAGTTGTATTATTGTTTCGGGTTGCAGAAACTTCTGCCTCATATAAGATAGGTTTAGTCGCACAGCGTTGGTTAAGTGGAGAGGATCCTGGGTCGTGACAGTTGCAGTTGGGGCTATATGATAATTTCACAGAAAGCCTATTAAATATTTTCCTGTATCTGTGAGTGGCTGAAAAGTGTTTGTCTAGGAATGATAGGAATCCTTAACCAATGTTAGTTTTATATTAAGGGAACAGAGAGGGGTGAAAGTTATTTGCTTTACCTTTAAGAATAATGCTTGAACAGCGATATTATGCTATTAACACTGTTCATGCTTTATTCTGCACTTGAAAATATTTCTCTCCATATGTGTCTGTCTCAATACATCTCAACACTTCCAATAAAGCAAACTTTGTTTACATATAATGTAATCTGAATTTCACATGCAGCGTCTATAAAAAAGCTAAGTTTATAAGTTTAAAAATTGCAGAAAAATTTGTCACTGGGCATCTTAGCTTAAAGATAAAGTGCTTGACTGGTAATCACAGAGATGAGTGTTCAAGTCTCATGGCTGGCTGCTGACAAATTTTTCTGCAATATAAGGATACGATACTTTTCATGCATTATTCTGTGCTTGAAAACCTTTATCTCCATATTTGTATGCATATATATATATATATATATATATATATATGTATATATATATATATATATATATATATATATATATATACATACATGTATTAAAATTAATCAAAGGACATACTAAGTATGTCTACCTGCTGATAACAACTACAGAAATCAACCATCCAAAGGCAAACGGGCTAAGACAATCTCAGCATGCATTCAAGTATTTGAACTCACATGGACTGGTTTCTAGACTGGCATTATAGTCTCACCTTCCTCAGCATACGTTACCATGATATAGAGCCCCAACCCATCATGATTTGTTTTGCACCGAATCATGGCAGTCACCAGTGTGAAAATTCCTGGGGAATTATTTGTTCCATATTGATATATATATATATATATATATATATATATATATATATAGAGAGAGAGAGAGAGAGAGGGAGAGAGAGAAAGAGGGAGGGAGTGAAATCTATTTGTCAACGTAAATTGGCAGTCCCAATTAGGACAATATTACTACCTTTTTTTATCCCCAGGAAAACATGTTTTTCAGCTGGCTTCCGGCACACAGCTGTGTCCTTATACCTCAAACACCGACTCAAATGTTGGACAGTTTCTTTAGAGGGCAATATATATATATATATATATATATACCACACTCACGGAGTGGTTGGCGTTAGGAAGGGCATCCAGCCGTAGAAACACTGCCAGATCAGACTGGGCCTGATGCAGCCTCCTGGCTTCACAGACCCCAGTTGAACCGTCCAACCCATGCTAGCATGGAAAGCGGACGCTAAATGATGATGATGATGATGATATATATATATATATACCAATGAAAAGAAGAAGACAGAGACAATTCTTTTACCTGTCTCTAATTAAAAGTTAGAATTGTTTCTATAGCATCTCTATTTGCAATACCAGTTTTTGTAAGAATTCTAAATGAATGAGTTCCGTGTGTGTATTTAGAGTTGAACTGCTGATAGAACTATGCTGTAACCATGATGTTCTGCTGATCTGATGAGCTAGCTTTCTTTCTTTACTTTCAGTTGGGAATGTACATTTCTCTTGTACAATGCATAACATACATATTACTGCAATCATGCACACGTAATGTCTTGAATACTGGAATTAATACTAAATAAAGAAGATTGAGAAATGGTCAGAATCATATGGAAGTCACATGGTTAAATAGATCGATATTCACATCTCATATACTTTTGTGTAATGGCTTCCAGATGTGCACACTTGGAGGCTGGCTGAAATTGGGACAACACCACACGTTGATCCAGTTTCACATAAACTCAAGTAATTTTGCCACTCTTTCTATGGGTAAAGTTGTTGTTGTGTGTGTGTGTGTGTGTATTATTTAATGTATTTTGGTATACAGATATAAAACTAGAATGTACATTTACCTGTGTACATTAAGTGATATTTAGCTCTCACACGATGGAACACTTTTGTTGTTGATCTTACCTTAAAGTGGATGGTACTACAATCAGTCAATTCCACGAGTGAAGAATAGAAAGAAGTTGTCAATTATAGAATAGCTAAATGGCAGATCAGTTCTAAAGGTGTCATTAAATGTTGCAGCATTACTCCTAAAAGCTGGTACTGGTCACATCAGGCTTATAGCCCAACATATATCAGGTACCAAAAGCATGACGTTTGACCCTCTCGTAACATTTTCAAAGCCAGTTGCTGATGTTCTCAAAAAGACAAAATTAGTCCTTTACTGAGTGAGATTGTTTAGGGCACCAGAATGATATGGTTAATAAATTCCAGTTTGACTTATTCTTTTAATTAATTCCTCATGATTAAAGTGCTCTGGTTAATTATTGGAGAACTAACAAACTATTAACTTTAATTAAGGCCAATCCAGCTAATTATTACACAGGGAAAATAACTTTAGCAAAAAGAATGCAAGGAATAGTGAAAGTCTCTGCAAAATTTCAGAGGAAAGGAAAACAAAATAATTTATGAAAGGCAGTCCATAGGTATCTAATGATGACAAAGTCTGTGTTCACAGTGATGAGAGCACATGTGACTTCACAATCCCAAACTGGAAGCACACAGATATCACATCAGTAGTCTATTGACTGAATTGAGCTGGATACTGTCCTATGATGTCTTTCTCTTGCTAGTCTCAAGATAATTAGGTTACTTTTCAGGGTGCCTTGGTACCTCAGTTTAGGCCTTCCTGGTTTGTATGAGCCCTGCATGAAATCACTGTAGAACAGCTGTCTGAGTACACAGTTGTCAGCCATTCTGATGACATGGTCAGTCCAGTATAACTGAGCCTTCAGCAACATTAACTGAATGCTTGTTGAACAAACTTTTGTTGGTTTGTCACACTGTCCTACCAGTGAATGCTCTTGTGTGAAACTGTTCCAGCTGTTTGATGTGCTGATGCCAGGGGGCCCATGCTTGCCCTCTATAGAATTGTGTAGAAATGACTACAGCCTTGTAGATCTTGAGCTTTGTCGATCGTCTGATGCCTTTCTGCTGGACGACTTTCATTTTCAGTCTTCCAAGTGCTTCTTAACTGGCATTGCGGATTCTGGATAATGTTTCACTGTTCAATGATCCATCGGCTGAGACTGTGCTACCAAGGTACCTGAAACTCTCCACACACTTAAGCTGGACTCCCTCAATGGTGGTGTTTGGCTGGAGTGAAATGTGTTTGGTGCTGCTTGGACTAGGGTCTCCGTTTTGTCAAGGCTGATGATCTGTCCAAAAAGCTTTCATGCTTCTGCAAAGTGATCAACAATGGTCTGCAGGTGATTTTCCTTGTGTGCCCTAAGTACACTGTCATTTGTAAATAGGGCTTCTGTGATGAGCTTTTCCAGTGTCTTGGTTCAAGCAGAGAGTGAGTGGAGGAGGAAAAACAGACCAGTCTGAATGATATTTTGATGTATATGCCCAGGTTTAGGTCTTTCACTGTGTAAAGCAGGACCTGTGTGAAGAACAAATTGAACAAGATGGGGGTGAGCACTCAGCCCTGTTTCGTGCCCCAATGTCAAGAGTTGGTGTGGTCACCATTGCAAAAAAACTTCACTGCTCATATTGCCATGAAAGAGTCTTATCAGTGTGGTGAACTTGTGTGGGCAGCCATGCTTGGTTAGCATGATCCAAAAAGCTTTGGTCAGGTCTATGAACACAGAGTATAAATCCATCCGTTGTTCAATACATTTCTCCTTAACTTGACGCACAGCAAACACCATGTCCATGGTGCTGTGGCCTGGGCAGAAGCCACACTGGGCTTCAGGCGAGTCGCTCTTGGAGATGTTGTTGATGAGAATATTGAAAAAGATGTGGGCCAGGATTTTTCCATCAACGGAAAGCAGGGAAATTCCCCTGGAATTCCCAGTTTGATTTGGCTCCTTTGTTCCATAGCGTGTCGTCATGTTCTAGGCACTCCACAATGCCTACTGGTACTGCCTTCCTCACCGTGGGACCTCAGTAACAGTCTCCTCCGCCCAGTCTGCCAATCTCACTGAGGATTGAGACCCATTGGTTACCCTCCCAACATTTCTATTAACCAGTTTTGTCATAGAATTGTGGAGAATAAAGCAACTGAATTGAAATCCTGCAAGAAGATGGGTCAGGTCACTAATAATGAAAAATTATGGGGACCGTAAACGTTAAAAAATGGTAAATGAATTTTAAGGATTATAACAAATTATAAAGAATTAGAAAGGGCATAACTAGGGAGGAAAAAGCAAACATTATAAAGAGACCACCTAAGATTAGTAGGAAATTGAATGAAGTTATTAAGTTATAAATCATATCAAATTACAATCATCAGTATTTGGTGTCAGGACTAAGGGTGCACGAAAGTAGCTTAAATAGGATCAGTTATTAGTATTAATAGTATTAAAATATGCTTGACTACTTGAATATAATCCATGAATCTTATTAATATTAATTAAAGTCTATATTGTAGTATTATAGATATGTACATAGTGCTCAAAACTGGTTTATAGAACTGGTTTAAAGTATAAGGAAATTATAAAGATAAAACGTAGGCATTTGATTCTTAATGCAGCCAATCTAGACTAGATTTTAATTTAAATGATTTTAAGATTTCCCACATTTCCAAACAGTAAAGATTGCAGTCATGTCTATCACTGACAAAAGGTTTAGCATTTAACTCCCAGACTTTTGTGGGAGTTGTTATCGTTTTATTCCCACTTTCTAAATGTATGAAGACGATTACAATTTAAAGTTGGAAGAAGTGGTATCTACATAAGTGAACGTGTGTAGATTAGTTTTAACATTACATTTCTATACAATGTTTTTGGTCAGACATCTATTTCCTGGTGGACATTTGAAGAAACTAAAAAAACTGATGGTTAATCTGAAGGATCATAAAATAATTTCAGGGAGAATCCTTCATATTCGTTCTAATTATGTTTAATCCATTGCTTTGGCAGACTCTTTGACTGGGGCTATGCTTTCTAAGTAAAGATTTTGTATGATGGTCTAGAGTAGTGCTTCTCAACTGGGGTCCATGTGGTCCCTGAGAGTCCATAGAAGAATTTTGGGGGGTCCACGTAATAAAATAGTAAATTTGGAATTCACAATAATATTTTAAGGACCACTGAAAAAATTTTGATTTTGATGTATAGATTGGTAAGTATTGTAAGAAATAGATAAGTTTCTTTGTAGAGAGAGAGTATGATGAAGTGAGGAGGAGGAGGAGAGATGTGTAAGTCAGGTGGGCATGGATAGAAATAACAAGCATGGAAGAGCAGAGGTCTCAGTGGTGGTGGCAGTAGTAGTAGTAGTGGTAAAGTGAGAGCCTTGAATTATATGAAAACTGAAAACAAGAGTGTAATGAGGAATGGCAAGAGGAGAAGGGAGAGGAGCTATAACATTTTTGGATGAAAGACCAAAAAGAAAACATGTCTCTTAAACATGAGAGAAGGTTTTCTGGAATCCCATTGAAAGTATTTCTAGTGTTGCATCAGTTTGATGAAAAATGATGGTAATAGTTGCTGACCCTCTACAAGACTCCGCTACTCAATGACCCCCTGACCTACATACATACAGAGCCATGTAGCAATCATGCATGCACACACACAGACGTTAGTGAGTACTAAACCAATCCTTCTTCCACAAAACTGCTATCATCTGGAATTCCATTTCTGGTGACAGTATTTTTTTTTGAAAGGCATCAAACTCTGGAACCCCAAATGAACTTCCACTGCATCAGCCTTATCTAACTTGGAGGGTTTAGCCTTGTCTCAGTAACCTGGAATCTTGCCAACGATAATGGTGATGCTTTTTTTAATACACATTTTATACATATTCACTATTTTGTTTTTCTTTCAGCATGACGAAAGCAGTAGAGAATTGTACAGAGAAAAAATTCAGAGATTTCCGAATTTAATGGGAGAATATTTTCACTACACCAAAGATCATTGGTTGTCTCTTTACAAAAAACTGGAAAATTCATTAAGTAACGATACTGTGTCTGGTTTAGAAGATGAGATTCACCACAAGAATACCTTGGTGTTTGTTCAGTGGGAGCTAAATAAGAATATTGAAGCTGAAAGATTAGCCAATGAAGTTCGAGAAACTAATCCAGACAACCTCTTGGCATTAACCAATCTTGCATTCATTCATCTGTACAATAAAAATATGAATAAGTTAAAAGAGGTTATGGTTTATCTTAACAATCTTGAAAAAAGAGAAGATTTCCAACAGATAGAAGCAGAAGGTAAAATGAATGTTGCTTATTGTTTAAGAAGAATATCATTCAATGATTATGAGAGGGCTATCCTACTTTACAAAGAGGCTTCTAATGTTTGTCCAGACAATTATTCATGTCTATTTGGTGTAGCTTTGTTACAGTATCGTTGTTTAAGAAAGATCTCTGATGAAGAAAAAAAACGCAAAATTAGTACAGAGGCAGTACAGTACTTAGAGAAAATACGATGTGCTTTTCCTCGCTGTATTGACAAGATCCTAATGGGGAAAACGTTAGCATTATTAGCTTTGTTTAAATTGAGACCTTCAAGGAAATGTAATATTCTGAAGAATCAGGAATTCAGTGAAAAATATGTTCAAAGAGCTCTTCATTTTTCCCCTGATGACCGTTTTGTTTTGGAAAAGTGTGCTAAATTTTATAAGACTTTATATAAGTTTAATAAAGCAAAAGAATTGTTTGTAAAAGCAATCGAAATAAATGCAACAGCATTTTCTCATCATCATCTTGGATTAACTTATCAAAAAATACATATTCCAGAATTCACATGTTTCACTGCAAAGAAGGAGTTTTCTGTGGAAGAAAATACACTTGGAAAACTTATTAAATGTCCTAGAACTATTCCTGAATTGGAAAGGAATGAATTCATTGGCAAAATAGAATATCACTTTAAAGAAGCTCTTAAACTTTCTCCAGAAAATGCAGCTGTTCTCTACGATTTGATTTTGTTATATTTGGCTTTGAAAGAATACGAAAATGCCCAGGAGTGTTGTGAACAATTTAAAACAAATATTAAAATACGAGACGTTAGTTTTCATATTTTGTATGGAAGATTATATTTCATACTAGCAGACGAAGAAAATGATGAAGACTTAAAAAGAGAATTTAGAGACGAGGGAACAGATAGGTTCTTCCTTGCTATTAAATCTGCTATAGAATTTCTTCCTTTCCAGAAGAAGCTGAAAGACATTTGGGGAATAAAGGATATTATGACTGATGTGTATGAGCATGGGTATATTGAGTATAATGAAAAACTGTTGGAATTAATTGAGTCAGTAGAGGAACTCCGTGATAATAAAGAACTTTATAATAAACTTCTCGTGGATTGTGATAAAAGTGAATTATCACGAAAGTTACGAAGCCTTTGTAAAAATAAGCAATATTTTAAAGCTTTTCTTTGTCTTAGGTTTTCAGAAGTTAAGCCCCATGAAGTTGATGTAAAGCTAATGAAACAAATTTATGTAAATTTAGGAAAGCATTTCACAGAAACAGAACCTGACTGTAGCAAAGAGTTCTTCAGAAAATGTTATGAGCTTTGTTTTGGATTTGGCTCTGAAACCAATGCTAAAACGGGGTTAGCATGTTCAAAGAATGACATCGTAACTAACTTTCATTATGATATCTATATTTTAACATCCCCAAACTCTGAAGAACTGGCTGAAAACATTGGAATGAATCTAGACAAATACTTTGGGTTAAAAGTTACATTTGGTAATCGTGACTATATATTGGGAAAATATAAAACTGTAAACCTTCGTACCATATTAGAAAACAGTTGCAATATTGGAATTTATTTAGAACATTCAAAGACTATATCACCAGAGTTTTTAACCCACACTGAATATGCCAAACAAATCATGGAAGATCGACAACCTAAAATTGGTCAAATTTTTATGATCAGGAACCATGAAGATATAGAAATTCCAAAACATTTAGAAAGTTTTCCTCAGTTGAAATGCCAAAGTGGACACAGAGATGACATTGTGAATATTTTTAATTTTCTTTGCAGTCTATCTTAGTTTGTTTTTTCATAATTGTGAAGAACATTTTCCTGTGTCAGCTGCATTTTGGCAGTGTCCCACCTGATAGTTACTGCTGTTATTGTGGTGGTTTCTGTGTCTCTGATGAAGTTGAACATCAGTGACATGTCTTGATAATGTTAATACAGCTAAATTTCAAAAGAATAAAGAACTGAATGGCATATCTGACTCTTCTAATATCTTCACCATTTTCCTGGTACACAACTAAGCCAACAAAGACTTTCAATAGCATGGCCTTACGTTGACGTAGAAGAAATCGATGGAATAACTGTTTCAGACAAAATACATATAAACTCAGCACCGGACCCTGATTGCTTCCCAACAATTCTCCTAAAAATATGTAAAAATCCTCTAACCAAAGTCCTTTAGTTTCTTTCCAAAATCTTCTGGAGAACATTAAAATTCCCATTAGCAATAAAAAAGCTGTTGTATATTCTTGCCATAAATGAGGATGCAGGACAAACACAAAACATTATAGACATGCATCTTTGACTTCATCTACCAGTTAAATCACAGAATTCAGCATCAAACACAAATTGATTCTGTTCCAAGAGTAAAATAACTTGTGTGAAACCCAATATAGATTCTGTCCAAGAACAAATACTGCCACATTAGAATTGGATGTGAAAACAGCTACTTTACCAATCAAAAGTAGAAGGGATGTATTTGGACTTGACAAAGATGGCCACACAACAATATTCCATGAAATTTGTGACCACCATATTGTCAGAAACATGGTGAATGGTTTTTTTTAATTTCCTCACTGACAGAAATCTTGTTTCTACTACCGATGCACCCTTACCTCAGTACCTTTCCAATATTTACATACCTGCATGCAATGAACGGTTAACCATTCTGCAGGTTTCCATAGAGGGGACTAGTTTTTGTTCTGGGGACATCGTTTGAAACTTCTATATCAGACTTATCCCCAGTTGTCCTCATGAGTTATAGCAAGGGTGCTACGATTGTGAAAGTAGTAAAAACCTCAAAGTTATTAAAGACACCAAAAGAACTTAAATGCCAAAAGAAATTGCTGTACCAGAGTGAAAAAATAGTGTTGGCCTTGGGAGTTGTAAATGGATTAAAAAAGACATCCAGGGGTAAATTACAAACGTGATAAATTTGTAAAAAATTAAGGGCGTAGAGCCAATGAATATTCCAAAGAACAGAAGAGATCAGGCTTAACCGTTGGAAGACATTTGTTTGCAATTGCCTAGATTATTTTCCCCAGCGATGATGTCCTCATAATACTGTCAAATTCACAACAAAACTGAGACTATTTCAAAGGAAATACTCGAAAATCCATTCTCCAGATAAAGTGCTGGCAGAGGTTGGTAGTATATTCCTTGAAATGAAGAAAATTGTAGATATGCAATCGTTTATACTAAAAATCCTGAAATGCAGCATAAATGTCTATACAGTGCATGATTGCAGAATTCTAAATGTAGCAACCGAATAAAAAGCTGAGTCTAGAAATAATTTAAAGAATGCCAATATATATAATAATAATAATACATATATTTCAAGCAATTCATGACAATATGTTTCTTCGAGAAAGAGTTGCTCCTGGAAACCGAAATAAAATTTGGTTTTTGCTGAAGGTGAAATTTGGTAACAAAAACTGGACATACAACAAACGAAATGAAACAACGAAGACACATAGTATTCTGAATTGCTCGAAATATGGAGTGGAGATAAACACCCAACAACTGATGAAGGGTCGTTCTGTATGTTAGTTATCTTGTCTTCCATTTGTTTGTTTCATTGTTCGCATACCAGGCTTGCCTTTGTATTTCATGTTGTTTATGTTTTGTGATGTCCTGTACCTATATGTGCATATCTATCTATCTATCTATATATATATATTATATATATATATATATATATATATATATATATATATATATGACTTTTTCATCGGATCTCCAAAAAATCGAACTTATCTGCGATTCTTGTAAATTTCAATAACAATCTGTTCCTCTACACGATATGACAGTCACTATGTTTTTACTCAGACTTTCCTCTACATGATGTGGCAGTCACTTTGCCTCTTACTCGGATTTTCAGAAATTTTGCATGACTGTATCCGAAAATTCCTTCACACAACTTGATCAAATATCCAATATGAGCTATATGTAGACATGCATAAATTCTATAGGTTTAAAACCTTTCATCGGATCTCCATGAATCGAACTTTCTTCAATGCAGTTAATCTTACAACCTCTTTTGTATCTACCCCTTTTGATGTTTGGGAATTCTCTGATATTTTTTCGGCTGACGAGTACGAGCCATCTGTATTCACTGCATTTTTTGTAGCTTATTAAAGATGTCCTCGTACGAAACGATCGTACCGAGATTTTAATCCATTCTTGTTGCTTTTTTCCTATTTGTAATCACCCCACTTGTCGTATGGTTAACACCATATAGATATCCGGTGCATCCTAGTTAAGGACCATATTCATATGAATTCTTTAGAATTCACTAGAATCTCAATTACTTAACCGTATATATATATATATATATATATATATATATATATATATATATATATATATATGTATGTATGTATATATATATATACCAGAGTAAGCACATAAATGTGAAAGAAGGTGGAAAAAATAGTACTCGAGTACCAGAGGTTGAGGAATATGCTTTATTAAAAAGCAGCAAAAATATCACAAAAACTGTCACTAGGAGTTTCATGTTCCTGTTTGCTGGATTGTTTTGTTTAGAATGTAAACAAAACTGTCTGATGAATGGTAACGTGAAACTCTGAGTAACAGTTTTTGTGATATTTTTGCTGCTTTTTAATAAAGTATATACACACACATATATATATTTATATATATATATGTATGTATATATGTATGTATATATATGTGTGTGTATATAAAATAAAAGAAGGAAAATGCACACACTTTATATAGTTCTAATATATGTTTAAATATATTTTATATTGTGGTTATAGTAAGGTTTGGCTTCCCAGTTTCAAAGATTGACATAGTTTAAAGTTTCATGTAGTGTGTGGAGAAAAGCATTCCCTGGACAACGTTTGACTCATTGGCCTCAGATGGAATTGAACTTCTATGTCTATTGTGTAGACAAGGCAGCAATGTTTTGGAATGTTGTCGTCAGCATCATCATCATCTGCACCAGTTCTTGATATTGTAATTACCTTTCAAAATGAAAATAAGGATTCTCATGGTCCTTTACCTCCAGAAAATGACAATCTCGACAACCCATCACCTCAAGACACGTGAATGTGTTTAATTGTAAATTCCAGTTCTTTGCAAGTAGCAGTGACGTAATTTTTGTGCAAAAGCCATTAAAATTTCAGAGGATATTTCAATTAATGTTTATTCTTTCTCCATTAACCAATTTGTATTGATTTACAGGGAATATTTTGAAGTGAAGATGTGGTGTGTTAAGTGTATTCAAACTGAAATACTGTGTCCTTTGATAAAGCCCTTAATCTGATACCATGTAGGTACCACTGCCTGCTGGTTTCAAGGCAGCCAACCTGTGTATATGATGAATATGTTGATGTTGTTTGCTAAATATTGATAAACAAAACTAAACAAAAAAAGAAAATGATTTGTATTGTTGTTCAATCTCGTTTATATATTTCTTTCTACTTTACTGAATTGAAAACAAGTTCCAAAAGAAAGGAAAAATTATAGTAAACAACAGTTCATTTTTGTGGTATGTACTTTAGGTACCCTAGGTGGATTTATATTTCACACTATTCTATATTACTTCACATGAATGTTATAATGAAACAATGTTGAGGATTGCCTGTATGTCTACAACATGAATTAGGGGTACACTTAACCAATTTTGCAAGTTAGATAGTGGCCTCGCGGTTACCGGTGCAATAACAAAAGCACCCACTACACTCTACAAAGTGGTTGGTGTTAGCAGTTCCTGTCTAACCGTTTAACCCATGCCAGTATGGAAAACAGGTGTTAAATGATGACGACTTTCCTCCAGTGGAAAAGAACATAACTGACAAAAGCAAATAGTAAGAAGAATGAGAAAGAGAAAAGAAATCAGTGAATAACCAGGGGTATACAGACACCCCACTCAAATATAACACATGCTAGAAACAACCAGGTGACTTCCCAAACACCATCTGATGTTTGAAGTAGGTCACTAACAAAGTCAAAGACCTTGTCTGTTATCCGCAGACCCTAGAATGTCTCAAAAGCCACAGATTGGAAAATACAATCTAGCAGATTCTACAAAATATTTCAGTGTTTCACTTCATTTATTTACTGTTGCAGTAACTCCATCCATCATCTCTGCTGTGGCATTAAGGATGTGCCACAGAACAAATGAGTTAGAAACGATACTGTGCCATATGAGTCATCTGCCTTGAAATCAGGAATTTAAAAATGTGCAAAAAATGGTTTTGATTTGGTAAACTAACTGTATCCATTCCATCTTTAGTAATAAAACATTTGAATTATCAATAAATTAGGGGTTTATTCTCAACTTCAAATAACGAAGGACTACACTGATATTAGTTAATAGATAACACAAAGCGCGCACACACACACACAAAACTAGCTTTTCTTCGGACAAGGACATCAGCAAGAGAGAGAGAGATGAAGTTAATAGATGTGGACATCCAGAAATGGGAGGAGGTTGCAAATGACTGCCCATACTGGAGCCAAAAACTGCAAAAAGAGAATGAAGTGAGGGGAAGAGAACCTGGAACTTACCACAACGGATCAATAGTGATGGCAGAGGGCTTCTTCGAATGCAGCCATTGTCTGTGTGACTGCCACTCGCATGTAAGCCTGTACAGCCACCACAGCTAACACAAATTCTCAGGCACACATCCGTGGTCCCTTGAAATCAACGGATGCCTACTGCAGTGGGAGCACAGAAGCTATTGACCCGTCCACACTTGTTCGTTTGAGAAAGTGAAACTGGTACATTTAAAAAGTATTATTTGTTCGTTCTAAACAGTATTGAACTGCTACAGTAACTGACCATGTCAAAACTCGTTACAAATGTACACTACACGTACTTCAATTAGCTATATGTGCATGAATGGAGGTTAAGTGTGCGGGCTTTGATAATTAACACTTCGTTGGAATTTCCCAGTAGTTTGGCTGGCTGCATGTGAAGACAAGTGGGACCAAATATTAATATTTTTCAGTTTTCATATATTTTTTACATCGCCAGCATCGTTAGTGATTAAATGTCTTCATGGAAATAATTGAATGCAATAACATGAAGCAAGGAGCTTGGTGGTTAGAGATCTTCTGTAATATAACTTAGTACATAATATAAAGAAAGTGGTTCATAGTTATTGAAGAGGAAATACGTAGAAAGTGTTTAAACTATTTTACGTAAGTAATGTGTTTGTGATACAATGGAACAATGGAAGATTGGTGCCTTTTGTTAAACATGACAAATATTTAAAATAAGAAAAAGTAAAAGTAGGTGACAGACAAATGCTGTTTTTATTTGAATGTACTTAGTTCTGCCCACGTATTTCGCTCGTGAATTTATTTGAAAAAAAAAAAAAACCCGGCTTGGACCTTTTCTGTTTCCCTTCACTTTTTGAAATTTTAAAATTAAGTGAAAATGTTCAAATTTGGTATATTAGACACCTTTGAGATTAGACCCGAGGATTGTCGTTAGTCTTAACTAGTTTAATGCCCCATTTGTATATACTCTGTTGTCAGTGCTTACTGAAGTTGAGAAAAGTTATACACGGTTAACGAGCCGACTGCTTCCATACCATTCCTTACATGTGGTAAGAAAAATACAAGAAAAGGATTCATATGGATCGTTGATGTGAAGTTTGGAAATCTGGTATCCAAGATACACGTTTAACTTCGTACCTGTTATTGTCGGTGCTCCAGGTTATATCGCAACCAGACTGGACCAAAGTATCACTTGGATTCGTGAAGGAGGAACATGGCTCCTTAATTCATAAGCTTCAAAAGACTGCGATATCTGGAACCTTCAAAATTTGTTAAACATTCTGATGATACAAACGATGACCATTTACACAAGAGACGACAACAATTTCCTTTTCTTTACTACCCTTGTCACTGGTGACAATTAAACTAAAAATTAAGAGAAAAGGAGTACACACACACACACACACACACGCACACACATACACATGTATGTGTATGTGTGGTTATATATATGTATATATTAAGTCAAAGCCATTTAGATGGGGGTTTTCTGGTGAAATATACGAGATTTCGTTTCCCGTTTCAGGTAGTTATTCCTTATACTTTAGTTCCTTCTCCCTTAATTTGATTTTTTTGTTTATAAAAGTGGTTTGTTTCCCATATAAGCCTGCATATAAAAAAGAGATAACTTTCTGGATAAGGATCTTGGTGTGTGTGTGGGGGGGAAGCCACACACACACACACACACACATACAACAGCATTAACAGTGAAGCCAAACAGCTAACAATCTGGGTACAGCTGACATGGTAGAAAGTTAAAACCAAGAAGAATGCTTTTATCACCATTATACACCATAAACCAGACTTTGTCTCTCACAGCAAGTGCCACCTGATCAACCCAGCCAAATTAGAGGTTGGTCTGGTGTGCAAACACATACTAAGAAAACTCAACGATCACACAAGGTGGGGCTTCCAATCTCTCCTTATGGCGGAGCACCAATGAAGTAATTTCATGGGATAAAACCAACCAGGCTAGAGGCAGGGCAAGGTTCACCCAATTCGATACAGTCAATTTTTACTTGTCTATATTGAAAAGGCGGCTGGTAAAGGTATTTACTTTTGCTAAGGGCTTCATTGACATTAATGATAGGGACATTGGTGCAGTTATGCAGGCCAGAGAAGCACAGCTGTTTAAAAAATTGATTCAGGGGACTCTTTTGATGTAGTGATGGGAGCCTATGACAGCGTGGACATATGCAACATTATAGGGCTATATATTTTAGACACCTTAAAGAAAAGCTTCCTATCCATTCTCTTTGGTCTCTATAGAGATGATGCTCTAGAGGAGCTAATGGGCATACTCTTGATAGGATTAGGAAGGACCTAACTAGCACCCTTAGCTCCATGGGGCTCAAGATAACACTAGAGACCAAACTCACCATTGTAAACTTTTTAGACGCTACATTAGATCTGAGCTCCTGTTCTTACAAACCCTACCATAAAACAAATGAGATGCTGTGCTCCATTAAAACAAACTCCTGTCACCTGCCTATCGTGTTCAACAACCTAGTGAAGGATGTTGGCAAGGGAATCTCGAATTTGTCCTCAAGTCAAGAGATTTTCGATGCTGCAGCCCCATAATACAAAAACGCTCTAGCTTCCAGTGGGTTTCAGGAACACATCTATATGCCAGGCCCTGGCACCCCTACCCTTGTCTCTAAATGTTAAAACCTGTGTGAGAAGAATATTCCTTACATTGGTGGACAAACACTTCACACAGTCACCCAGATGCAGACGTTTTGTTTAGTTAATGCAACTTCAGTTTAATTGCTTATAAATAAATAACACATATCCAGGGACTTGAAAAAGCAGGTCTATATACATATCAATAGAAAGGAAGAAATATCTGGAAATATATATATTCTGTTTGTTACACTTTTGCAATAATTCAGTGAAAAGGAATATATTTTACAAAAGAAAAACAAAAAAGAGAGAAAACAAGAAGAAAAACACCAATGCAATGCCAAGTGCTTCAATTGGTCTCACACCACAAGGTTCAAAGGAACCTATTGAAGCGAGCCAACATACTTGCAGCATTACCACAGGCGATGGCGAGGATAAGGCGTTGGAACAGCCAAGCACCCTCACAGGCATCATCTGATACCTTGGTAAGGCAAGCTGCGAACGATGACAAGAACTTTGCCATTAGCAGCCCAGACCCTCCAAATGTCTCCAACACTACAAGCTGGAAGAGACAGTTCACCGATAGGTCGCTACACTTAAGGATTTTCTTCCATTCAGCTATGGAAGCAGTGATCGTCCCATTTACTGCAGCATCCAGGATGTGGGAGGAAGCAAAGGAGTCAGACTATGGCGTCCCAATTGAGACACCTACATTTTACCCAGGGACAGAGAGTAAGACCATTTGGACTTTTCTCATCACTTCTGGATAATCCAGCCAGCTCTAGAACTAATGGGATAGTAACCCAAGCTAGGACCCACTGAATGATTAAGTTTAGCATGGTGTGATGTGCAAAATGGCCAGCATTTACATGGCAAGACAGACTGTGAAGACTTGTGAAATTGAGGAACCTACCACAATGACATCTCTGTCCCCTACAGACAGCAGCTCCCATTCTGAGTGTGATGGAGATGTGGAGCTCATCTAGACTGGATAGATCTCCAATGTTGGCCACAGACAGAGCATCAATCAAGTCCCCTGGAAATTTTGCAGTAGCAGAAAGTAGGTGACACCTTGAAAATTGATTAGATTGATCAAGGAGAGAGTTTAAAAAGTAGCACCCGAGTGCAGGTTGCGCCATACTCTCTGTTTCTGTCTATCATCAACTGTAACAAGAACTGAGAAACCTAATTCTCTCCATTGCAACAAAGCTTTATCCATCTCCCTGTAGGAACTAGTCCATGTTAGAGAGGAGAGTATGTTGCTTACTAAAGGGGATCAAATGTGGGTGGAGGAAAGAAAACAGAGAAGAGATAGAGACAAGCACTTGTGCAGACCTAGACCCCCAAGCAATTTGAGCAAAGCGGCCTGGTTGTGGGATTCTGGAGAGAGTCTGACCTTGATCAAGCATTCGAGTTTGCTGAAGGTTAGGCCGTCAAAGCATTAGAGAGACTACGTGCACGCCCAACATTAAGAAAATTTTAGTGAGCATCCGTAAGCTGCAGGTTGTTCATGTAGGGTGTACAATGACTACCCAGTGGGGTGGGGTGGGGTGGGGATCGATGTGGTGGTCGTATATGAGGCTGAGGTAGTAACTGCCACTGGTAGCCAGAGTAACAGCCTAAAGAGCAGCAGTACAGCTGATAACAGCAATGACAACAATAATAGCGGCTACAGTGATGGTAACAGTAGCATTTCAAGCTGATAGACATTGACTGAAGCATCTAGGACAAGATAATTTCTCAGTGATGGTCATCCTCATCTGTGTGTTGAGAGCCACACTGTACGTATGTATATATGTATGCCGTTATTTAGTTTTATTTTTTCAAGATTTCATGCCGAAAGATCCAGGGCTCCTTCATTGGACTTTCAACAATATCAACAGGATATGTATTTATGTATGTATGCTTGCATGCATGTATGTATGTATATATATATATATATATATACATATATGTAGATTTGTATGTTTTGCTTTAAGTACATATTCTCATGCATATAGTTGCATGTCTAGACATGTTCATATAGACTTCAATGCTAAACTTCTGGAAAGATTTACAGATTTCTATAGTTCGAGGGATGGTTTTCTCCTTTCTAGTTTTGAGAAGCCTAATTTCTCAGGATTGGTAGTTAGGCAGTGTGTTACTTATTCCAGTGCCCCAATAAATACAGGTTTAAGCCTGAACTTGTAATTTGGGTAGAGTAACTAACTCCCCAACAGTTTCTTTTTCACTAATCTTTATGCTAACATCCACTGGGCAGCTGATTTCCCCAACTGTACACGGTTTGTCTTCTCTATCCCATATCCTTATGTCAGGTCTATTATGTTCACATTTTATTGAGGTTTCCACTAGGACATTCTACCAGCACTCCTCATTATGAGTGGCTATTGCTTCCACTGTAATGTGGGTTCTTATTTCTTTGGCTTCAGGGTTATCCTGAAGATGGATCTCATTATACAGTGTCTTAGCCACACCATTTCTCATTGGAAGATAATACTGTGAAGACATTTTCAGACAACTGCTTATGACGTGGGTGATATCTTTGGTGTTAACTCCACAAGGTTTGCTTCGGTTGTCACATTTTGCTGCTTTCCCCATGTCTCTGTCCATTTTGTGCATCAGGTATTTGGTTGATATTTCCTCTTCCTGGACTGCTAATGCATACCTTTCAAGGTGGGAGTAGTAATCCAGTTGTTGCTCTATGATAGACTGTTTTGATGATCAATATTATTATCATCTCAGAGCTTTCTTCAAAAATATCCATGTATGTTCTGCTGATATATGCTCATCCTCTCATCTGATGATATGTCGTGCAACTCTTTTGGCTATATATTTAAGGTTATCAGACAAGGAATGCTGCTCAAGGAGCTGCTTTACAAATCTTGTGATGTTATCAGCCTTATATATGCGAACTTGGTCAAGGGATGCACTTCGACACTTGATGGTTAAAAGATGTTGCCAAAGGGATATGATAGAACATTCAAAGCCAGTCTGGTTCGATGTTAAGTCTTTGCTACCTTGTTTTCAGTTTAGGTAGAGGCAGTCTATGTTGCTGTTGATGTGGAAGTTATGTGTGCTGGTTTGTATCTTCTGTATTTTCACAGGAATGGCTTGAATCTCATCAAGTGTCCAATCAAGTAGCCCAAATGCTGGTATTCCACCTGGCACTGCAAACACATTGTGGGCCAGTTTTATTGAATGCAGAGAGTTCCAAGGTCCATATTTTCCTTATCTGGCTGTAATATTCTTTAGTGACATGTGTCTTGTTTCAGGTGCCATTGTAAGATATGTTTTCATCCACCGCAATGTACCTGTAACATTCCTCGTCAGATACAGGGGAAACAGTTAAGTCATTGATGGTGTTGTTAGCCTGGTTTACTCTTTTCCCCCTTTTCACAACCATATAGCAAAAATTATTCTGACCAAACTTCAACCTCTATCCTTTGAAAATGTTGTAACCTGGATAAGGCTCTTTTCATCTCATGCATAATTTTTGCAGATAGTTTCAAGTCATCCACAAAGAAACCGTTTGTAATTTTGGTCTTTCTGTTTCTTTGTGAACCGGTGAGATAACCTTCAGACTTCCTTAACATGAATGACCAGGGGTTTACAGAAAGTATAAACAACATCACAGAAAGGCTGTCCCTTTGGAATACACCTCTGCAATACTGGATTCTATCAGTGATAATACAACTACTCCTTGCATCATGAACCACCATCCTTCAAGATGGTGGTCCACGATGAAGTCAGGTCAGCTATAGCTTTGACTATGCTCACAGAAACTGGATCACAGCTACAAGGGTATCACTATCAATGCTGTGTGTCCTGGGTGTAATGCAGGAACAATAACTTCTTTGAATTCCTTCCAAATACAGAACGGTTAAATTCCTTCTCTACACTCCAGATGTTCCTTCAGAAGGTGTCCATGTCTTCTCGTGAAGGAGCTTCTGTGATGTTCACTGCTTCTCCTCTCATCTCTATACTGCTACCTGTTCTGTTTAAATTCTTTGTTTATCATTTTTTTCTTGGTTATTCTCTTCTGATGTCGGAATCTTCTGATTCTAACAACTTTAAGCTTGTATTTCCTTCTTCACTTTTTGTTGGTGAGCTGTATAGTGATTTGCTTGTTTGCACGCAAGAAGCATCATCACATGGCTGACGCTCTTCCGTAAATCAACTACTATCTCTCTGTCTTCAGAACTCATGGCGGCACTTTCTTCGTTGTTTTGGTTTTGTTCACTATTTTAAAGTCATTCATGTACTATTTTGCAATAGTAGGCAAGGCATAGAGACTGGCAGAATTAATCTGCCAGACTATGGCTTCATTACGCTGCTCTAAATGCACCTCTCCAATTTCCTTAACAACTTTTAGTACCATATCTGGTGGATTTTTTTACTTACTTTCATAGAGAATACTCTCTCTCCTTGAGAGTATATATGTATGTATGCATGTGTGTGTGTGTGTGTGTGTGCATGTAAGTGTATGTATGTACCTGAGTGTATGTGTGTACATATAATAAAGGTAAATGATGGACAAACAGTTATGGAAGGCTTCAAATCATATGTTACATAAATATAATGAAGAGAGTTGGTATTCCCTCATAGTTCTTCAAAACAAATGTGAAGGTGCTATACATACATGTCCTAGTGAAAACTTAATAGAATATAAACACAATAGACCTGATATAATGATTTGGGATAGAGAAGAGAAACTGTACATTTGTGGAAATTAGCTGCCCTGAGGATGTTAACATAAAGCTGAAGATCAGTGAAAAACGAGAATACCTATGGTAAACTATTGAGAAATCAGCAGTTACTCTATCCAGATTACAAGCTCAGGTTTATATATGTAATTAATGGAGCACTGAGATATGTAACACACTACCAAAATAACAATCTCAAGAAATTAGGTTTCTCAAAACCAGAAAGGAGAAAGTACAGATCTAAGCCATCACTGAAACTAAAAATCTGTAAAACTTTCTAGAAGTTTATCGTTTAGGTATTGGGTCATTCCATAAATAAGGCATTTTTTAAATACTTCTTTTATTTTTCAAAATTAAGATAAACAAAGTTCTTTTGTTTAATCTAAAATATACTCTCCTTCATTTTCTACAATGCTCTTCCATCTATCTAGTAGACTTGCAAGGCCCCTGTCCAGAAATTCACTTTGTCAGTGCTGAAAAATACTCCTCTAGTACTGTTCTGATCTTGTCTACAGAATACACATTTTTCTGTCCAAATGATTTTGAAGACTGCAGAATAAATGATAATCAGATGGGACAATGTCTGCCGAATATGGTGGGTGGGACATTGGTTCCCATTCAAACTGCTCCAGCCTATGAAATATCATCCTCACTGTATGTGGCCAATAATTATCCCAATGGAAGAACACCTTTCATCTTGAAACCAAAGATGGTTGTTTTTCTTCTTGCACTGAATTGAGTCCACTCAAGCTGCTCCCAGTAGATTTCCTTTGTTATCATTTGGTTTGGATTTAAAAGTTTAAAGTGGACTAAACCTTTCATATCCCACCAAACAGATAACAAAACCTTCCATGGGTGAAGACCTTCTTTAACCTGGGCCGCTGGCGTTTCTCCTTTCCCTACCCACTGTCTTTGGCACTTGACATTTTTTAGAGAACCCATTTCTTGCCACCAGTCACTATTTGGTCCAGAAAAAGTTCATTCGTGAGATGTGACAGCAAAGAAGAGCACACATTCACTCTCTGTGTGCAATTAGACTTGGAAAGTTGGTGAGGAACCCATTGACCCAATTTGCTGACTTTTCTGATGGCATGCAGGAGTCAATGAATGGTTGAATGACCAAATCCAAGCTTCTCTATTAGTTCCTCAACAGTCACGATGGGATTTTGTTCCACAAGGATTTACAAGGTGTCCTTGCTGAATTCTACAGATCTTCCAGGATGAGGCTCATCTTCTAGGCTGTAGTTTCCGACTTGGAATTTCTGGAACCACTGTTGACACTGGCTTACACTTATCATCCGACCCCCATATACTGCATTAATATTCCTCGCACTTTCTGTTGCGTTGTTGCCTTTATTGAACTCATAAAGCAAAATAACCACCTTTGTCACTTCCATTATAGTTTTGAAAAAATAACTGTTAAAATCGAATTGCACTCCTCAAAACTTGCACTAAGAATAAAACCAAGGTAAAATCACTACCTGCTTTTACAGCAAGTTGATGCAAGTAGTTTATCCTATCTCCATCCAACTTTTAGCTCAAGCAATTGAAAAAAAAACTGCATTATTTATCGAATGACCCAATATATATGAGCATGTCTAGATATGCAAGTAAATGTTTGAGGCAACAAACATAAAAAGAGACACAGAAATTTGCACACACACACACACACACACACATATCTTGTTGATGTTGAAATTCTAATGAAAGAGCGTTGGATCTAGTTTAGAAACTGGCTGTTTCTCTGTTGGCAAGAAATCTTAAAATAAAACTGAATAATGACATATATACATGCATACATACTTAAACACATACATCCATATATAATAATAATAATAATGTTCGTCCTTCGGGTTCGAAGATGACCACTGACATCATCTGGTGGAACTGCCGCTATGAGACCGGAGGTGGCTGGTGAGGCCAATCCGGGCAAGGATCCATATATACCACTATACATAAATACATTTGCGAAACAAAGTGATAGCAATAGAGCATAAGGTCAGTCGAGGCGGCCGTTGAACATGGCATTCTATCACTCAGACAACATCTGCTGAACTGTAAAGAAAGAAATGTGTACATTCCATCACATACTCAAAAATAAGAGCAACACCTTCAGTGTTGGAGAAGAACTACTGTGTAGATACTCTGAGAATACAACTGTCGCATGTAACCGAAAGGAGGTTGGGCTGGCCTACAAAAAACAGAAGCTTGAAGCAATATACATACATGTGTGTGTGTGTGTTATGAGAAAAGTACAAATTTATTTAAACCTGTCTACATTACATGCATTTATGATCAAAGTGCTTACCGTTAAACTAGAATGTTACACCTGCAATCGTAGTGAGGCCTGACCACAATAAATGCCATGCAGCCAGGTACGAGACGGTAGTGTTAAGCTGCTGCCTAAGTATTCGGACTTCAGTTGAGCCTAAACTATGCTACCCTACCTGACTTACAGATATACTATCTGTGCTGTTTCATGTCTAAATATTTCACCTGACAGGTCGGGCGCTGAACGAAATGGTTTATTCCAGTTACTATATCCTCGTACGGGTCAAATTGTGTTTATTTAAAATTTAAGTAAAACCAAAGAAATAAATTTGTTTTAATATACTTAATGCTTGTTGTAAGAACTTCTGTTTTATTTTGAATCTTGAATTTCATTTTAGTGACTCTTAGCCATTTGATATCCGGATTGTTTTTTGCGGAAGTGATTTTCTTTTCTACAAAACTTTCACTTTCACACTTTCACATCGTTTACTTCTGCCATTCTCTAAGTTTCGTTAAAACAGTTTTTACTAATTCTTCAGTTGTCTCACTTCTTCAGTCCAACTATATTTTTCGAATCCGTTCACAGTATCCAATATTGCAATCGGGTTTCGTTTCTGGGAAGAGACACTCACTGTGTTGTTAGAAAATATTTGTTGATCGGACACATTCAACTGCATTGAACATTTTTATATATAATATATCATTTATAGAAATTTACATTTTCATTTTGGCAAAATATACCAGAAAAAAAGTCGACAACAAGGAAAGAAAACTATTTTGTTTAGTTTTATAAATTTGCTTTAAAGGATAAAAAAAAGAGAGAGACAGAAAATGGCTGAAGAAATCGAGGAAATTATTGAAAAATTGGATGGAATTCTACTTGTAAGTATATCAACATATTTACAAACATGAACAAATATTAACTCTGTGTTGTTTAGTGTGTAGGTATGTATATGTACGTGTGTATGTATGTAAGTAGGCAGCTATGTATGTGTGTATAGATATGTATGTATAACAAGTTTATTTCAATAATTCTTTAAATATAACAATACTAACAAAAACATATAAAGCATAAAACAGATTTGTGTGTGTATATATATATATATATATATATATATATATATATATATATATATATGTGTATATATGTATATCTGTGTACGTGTGTGAATGACTGTGTGTGTGTGTGTGTGTGTCGGTGACGGAAGCTGTGAACAGAATGAAAGTCGGTCTTGGATATCAAAGTGTGCGTGGCAGATGAAAACAAGAAAGAAACACATAAAACACGCCATCAAAACAGCTGCGAAGCAATGACAGATAAAATATTCTACCTGGAAATTGTGCCGATTTGGCATTTGTATGCATCTTTGTGCATAACACTTGCATGTCTAGACATGTGGTGCGTGTAAGTATGTGGGAAGAAATAATCGTGTGTTTCGAACAGGATTAGTGCCATAGAAAAGTTTGAAATGTCAAAATAACCAATCCACATCCTTTGCGCATTCGAACGCACGAAACCTTTGGTCTGTTGAGATTATCGAAGTAATTAGTAGACAGAAACTCCCCAAGAAAAAACAAACATGAATGAATAAAGTTCCCGAAAGTTTACTATCGGAGCTGGTCATAAAATTCTCATTAGAATTGCCGAGGAAGACGAAAAAATATCTGACACTTGACAAAAGCAAAGTCAACAACAAGGAAGAGAAGAGAATCCATCCACTTTACACACATTTATTTAGAATAAGTTTTCTTTAAATGTGTCCACTTCAAGTGTAAACAACTGGAAAATTAGAGATCCCCGTTTGTCTGATTGGGCCTTTTCGGGTCTGTAAGGGCGTTTTCGAGTCTGTAAGGGCGTTTTCGGGTCTTTAAGGGCTTTTCCGGGTCTGTAAGGGTGTTTTTAATCCTCTGCTTCAGGGGAGACAACCCTTCCTCATTACCATTTTGAGATGTTAAGACTTAAATCTCGATTTCTGAGCTTTTCCTTAACGTCCGCCACGTAGAAAGTTAAATGTTTTTTGCCTTTGTCTAGTCTGATGAGCTGTCCACAAGGCTTTGGCTTTGTGGATAAGCAGCCTTTGGTAACTCTTTGTCTAAAATTAAAATATTTGTCGTCATAATTACTGCTCCATTCTTTAGAATGTGCTTCTTTTCTGATATATGTTTTTATTGATTATATAGTTAATAAATATATATATATATATATATATATATATATATATATATATATATCAGAAAGAAGCACACTTTAAAGAATAGAGCAGTAATTGTTACAGCAGAAATTTTATATCTTGGACATAGACTTACGCAAGGTTTTGCATCCACAAAGCAAAGCCTTGTGGACAGCTCGTCAGACTCTACATAAATACAAAATTTAAAATATCTATGTCGCAGACGTGAGAAAACGCTCAGAACTCGAGGCCCACAATGTATGTTACCACCAGTACAAACACCACACCTAGAAATAATGACCTATTCAGGACCAGCAGCTTGGAGGAGGTATCCCCCTTTCCCAGTTTTGCCACCTCAGAAGATGACCAAATATTTATCTTTGACACTGATGGGATGACCAGACCCATGCCATATATTACCAAGGGTGTGAATAGTATATTGGTTCTGCTAGTACTTTGTTCAAGCAATGTTTTCTTAACCACCATCAGAGTCCCAGAAAGACGGTTTGTCACGTCATTGGCACCTCAAAGAACAAGGGACGCCATGTGACATCAGGTGGAAATTAATCAATCATCTGGGGCCTGTATATTAATGGAAGTGGTCGTTGCAGAGAGAGCCAAAATTCTTAAGGACTATAAGAAACCTGGCACATTAACTAGCTGTAAAGAAGTGTTTTCTAAACGCATCCACTTCATGTGCTGCTTACTGGAAAATTGGATCTCTCCATTTCCTAGTTAGGCCTCGTTGGGTCTATAAGGGTTTATTTTACCCTCTGATTCAGGGGAGTAACAAAAAACGTTATTGAAGACTCTGTGTCCAAGATGTAATATATTTGTTGTAATTATATATGTGTATATATATATATATATATATATATATACGAGGGGCGTTCAATAAGTAATGCCCCTGACCCACTTCCCATAGCAGTAGAGCAACAAAACTTGGCACAGTTATTAGTCTTTTCCTACATAGGAACTACCCAGAGTTATGCATTTCTCCCATCGTTTGATACAGCTCTGGAGACCGTTTTTGTAGAAGACCCCAGCATGGTCCTCCAACCATGACGTGACTTCAGAAATCAAGGCTGCATCATCTGGGAAACGCTTTCCTTTCAAAATCAACTTCATGGCTGGGAAGAGGTGAAAATCAGAGGGTGCAAGGGGAGGAGTTCATAGCTGCACGCCTGTGCTTCTGATCTGGCGACACGCGAGTTGTGGACCGGAGCGTTGTCCTGCAGGAGGAGGATGCCTTTGCTGATCTAGCTCCGCCTCTTGATTTTGATAGCTTCTCTTAATTTCCTCAAAAGTGAAGCATAATAGGCTCCTGTAATTGTGGTACCCTTTGCCAGGAAATCTGTCATCACTACTCCGTCCTGGTCCCAGAAGACTGTGAGCATAACCTTGTCAGCGGAGGGCTGCACCCTTGCCTTCTTTGGAGGAGGTGAGTCACGGTGCTTTCACTGCATTGACTGGGCTTTGGTCTATGGGTCATAGTGATGGACCCAGGTTTTATCCTGTGTGATCAGTCTTTTGAAAAATTTTGACTCATCTTCTTGGCACATCTCCAAATTCATCCTCGAGCACTCAACGCATTCTTGCTTCTGGAAAGATGTGAGCAACCTGGAAATCCATCTGGCAGACACCTTTTGCATATGCAAATGGTCATGAATGATAGTTTCCACAGACCCGGTACTAATCTTGACCTTATGGGCTATTTGGCGAATAGTTATGCATTGACCTTCCAAAATGGCAGCCTCAACTTGACGGACAGACGTCTCATCAACGGCAGAAGGGGGCGACCAGATCTGGGAGCTGTTTCCACAGAGTTCCGACTATGTTTGAATTCACAATGCCAGCGTTTTACAAGGTCATATGATGGGGCATCATCACCATAAGTTACTTCCATTTCATCAAAAGTCTCCCGTGGTGTGCGTCCTTTCAAATACAAAAACCAGATTACTGCTCAACACTCAACAGGCTCCATTTCACACTTGACTCAGTTCAAACACCTGTAAATCAGAAACCACAATTAGTTCAGAGCTGTAATTCGCCACTTAATCTATAGAGGTATAAATAAGTGCTCATGCAAAATTTCAGCTAGATCAAACAACTGCAAGTGGGTCAGGGGCATTACTTATTGAACGCCCCTCGTATATATATATATATATATAATGTACTGATCCGTGAAGAAAATTCAACAAAAAAAAGTACTTCATCTGGTGAGAGATAAATATTATTTATTTAAAGGTCACAATAGATGCATTAAAACCCTACTAATAGTTTCATATGTGGAGAGAACTCAAACATATCCTTCAGGCACAAACGAACTAAAGAAATTGAATGATAGAAGAAATGCAAAATAAACTGAGAAGGCAGCTTATAGAAAACACAGACAGTAAATGAGAGAAAAAGGAAAAGAGAAAAACTGAAACTAAAATGTCCAAAATAAAAAGTAAAAAGGTAAAAGAGCAAACCTCCTCCTTTGACCTTAAAGGATAAGGCTGGAAAGATATCAAGTCGGTCAGGAATAGGCAGAATTTTCCAATTCTTTAAAATGTATTTATACATATGCATGCAAGCAGTGAAAATTCCTGACCTGGAGTTCAATAGAGAGTTAGGATCTTAGATCAGAACAGGATCTGTGCTCTTTCAGCCAAACAAAGTCTACATTCATTCGATCCCTTCACATCAAGTATGGATTACTTTCCATTTAATCACATGAAGTGTTTCAATATCTTTCAAAGTCCATACGTAGCTAGCGAACTTTGTAGTTTTCATTTTGTCCCTATGTCAGGAGGAGGAGGAGGCTATATGACTGGCATGAGTGATTTCTAAATTCTTTCACATAATCCAGTAGACGTCTTCTCATCAGTTGTATTATTGTTTCGGGTTGCAGAAACTTCTGCCTCATATAAGATAGGTTTAGTCGCACAGCGTTGGTTAAGTGGAGAGGATCCTGGGTCGTGACAGTTGCAGTTGGGGCTATATGATAATTTCACAGAAAGCCTATTAAATATTTTCCTGTATCTGTGAGTGGCTGAAAAGTGTTTGTCTAGGAATGATAGGAATCCTTAACCAATGTTAGTTTTATATTAAGGGAACAGAGAGGGGTGAAAGTTATTTGCTTTACCTTTAAGAATAATGCTTGAACAGCGATATTATGCTATTAACACTGTTCATGCTTTATTCTGCACTTGAAAATATTTCTCTCCATATGTGTCTGTCTCAATACATCTCAACACTTCCAATAAAGCAAACTTTGTTTACATATAATGTAATCTGAATTTCACATGCAGCGTCTATAAAAAAGCTAAGTTTATAAGTTTAAAAATTGCAGAAAAATTTGTCACTGGGCAGCTTAGCTTAAAGATAAAGTGCTTGACTGGTAATCACAGAGATGAGTGTTCAAGTCTCATGGCTGGCTGCTGACAAATTTTTCTGCAATATAAGGATACGATACTTTTCATGCATTATTCTGTGCTTGAAAATCTTTATCTCCATATTTGTATGCATATATATATATATATATATATATATATGTATATATATATATATATATATATATATATATATATATATACATACATGTATTAAAATTAATCAAAGGACATACTAAGTATGTCTACCTGCTGATAACAACTACAGAAATCAACCATCCAAAGGCAAACGGGCTAAGACAATCTCAGCATGCATTCAAGTATTTGAACTCACATGGACTGGTTTCTAGACTGGCATTATAGTCTCACCTTCCTCAGCATACGTTACCATGATATAGAGCCCCAACCCATCATGATTTGTTTTGCACCGAATCATGGCAGTCACCAGTGTGAAAATTCCTGGGGAATTATTTGTTCCATATTGATATATATATATATAGAGAAAGAGAGAGAGAGAGAAGGAGAGAGAGAGAGAGAGAGAGAGAGAAAGAGGGAGGGAGTGAAATCTATTTGTCAACGTAAATTGGCAGTCCCAATTAGGACAATATTACTACCTTTTTTTATCCCCAGGAAAACATATTTTTCAGCTGGCTTCCAGCACACAGCTGTGTCCTTATACTTCAAACACCGACTCAAATGTTGGACAGTTTCTTTAGAGGGCAATATATATATATATATATATATGGTATCATCATCATCATCATGATGATGATGATGATACCACACTCACGGAGTGGTTGGCATTAGGAAGGGCATCCAGCCGTAGAAACACTGCCAGATCAGACTGGGCCTGATGCAGCCTCCTGGCTTCACAGACCCCAGTTGAACCGTCCAACCCATGCTAGCATGGAAGCGGATGCTAAATGATGATGATGATGATGATATATATATATATATACCAATGAAAAGAAGAAGATAGAGACAATTCTTTTACCTGTCTCTAATTAAAAGTTAAAATTGTTTCTATAGCATCTCTATTTGCAATACCAGTTTTTGTAAGAATTCTAAATGAATGAGTTCCGTGTGTGTATTTAGAGTTGAACTGCTGATAGAACTATGCTGTAACCATGATGTTCTGCTGATCTGATGAGCTAGCTTTCTTTCTTTACTTTCAGTTGGGAATGTACATTTCTCTTGTACAATGCATAACATACATATTACTGCAATCATGCACACGTAATGTCTTGAATACTGGAATTAATACTAAATAAAGAAGATTGAGAAATGGTCAGAATCATATGGAAGTCACATGGTTAAATAGATCGATATTCACATCTCATATACTTTTGTGTAATGGCTTCCAGATGTGCACACTTGGAGGCTGGCTGAAATTGGGACAACACCACACGTTGATCCAGTTTCACATAAACTCAAGTAATTTTGCCACTCTTTCTATGGGTAAAGTTGTTGTGTGTGTGTGTATTATTTAATGTATTTTGGTATACAGATATAAAACTAGAATGTACATTTACCTGTGTACATTAAGTGATATTTAGCTCTCACACGATGGAACACTTTTGTTGTTGATCTTACCTTAAAGTGGATGGTACTACAATCAGTCAATTCCACGAGTGAAGAATAGAAAGAAGTTGTCAATTATAGAATAGCTAAATGACAGATCAGTTCTAAAGGTGTCATTAAATGTTGCAGCATTACTCCTAAAAGCTGGTACTGGTCACATCAGGCTTATAGCCCAACAGATAGCAGGTACCAAAAGCATGACGTTTGACCCTCTCGTAACATTTTCGAAGCCAGTTGCTGATGTTCTCAAAAAGACAAAATTAGTCCTCTACTGAGTGAGATTGTTTAGGGCACCAGAATGATATGGTTAATAAATTCCAGTTTGACTTATTCTTTTAATCAATTCCTCATGATTAAAGTGCTCTGGTTAATTATTGGAGAACTAACAAAATATTAACTTTAATTAAGGCCAATCCAGCTAATTATTACACAGGGAAAATAACTTTAGCAAAAAGAATGCAAGGAATAGTGAAAGTCTCTGCAAAATTTCAGAGGAAAGGAAAACAAAATAATTTATGAAAGGCAGTCCATAGGTATCTAATGATGACAAAGTCTGTGTTCACAGTGATGAGAGCACATGTGACTTCACAATCCCAAACTGGAAGCACACAGATATCACATCAGTAGTCTATTGACTGAATTGAGCTGGATACTGTCCTATGATGTCTTTCTCTTGCTAGTCTCAAGATAATTAGGTTACTTTTCAGGGTGCCTTGGTACCTCAGTTTAGGCCTTCCTGGTTTGTATGAGCCCTGCATGAAATCACTGTAGAACAGCTGTCTGAGTACACAGTTGTCAGCCATTCTGATGACATGGTCAGTCCAGTATAACTGAGCCTTCAGCAACATTAACTGAATGCTTGTTGAACAAACTTTTGTTGGTTTGTCACACTGTCCTACCAGTGAATGCTCTTGTGTGAAACTGTTCCAGCTGTTTGATGTGCTGATGCCAGGGGGCCCATGCTTGCCCTCTATAGAATTGTGTAGAAATGACTACAGCCTTGTAGATCTTGAGCTTTGTCGATCGTCTGATGCCTTTCTGCTGGACGACTTTCATTTTCAGTCTTCCAAGTGCTTCTTAACTGGCATTGCGGATTCTGGATAATGTTTCACTGTTCAATGATCCATCGGCTGAGACTGTGCTACCAAGGTACCTGAAACTCTCCACACACTTAAGCTGGACTCCCTCAATGGTGGTGTTTGGCTGGAGTGAAATGTGTTTGGTGCTGCTTGGACTAGGGTCTCCGTTTTGTCAAGGCTGATGATCTGTCCAAAAAGCTTTCATGCTTCTGCAAAGTGATCAACAATGGTCTGCAGGTGATTTTCCTTGTGTGCCCTAAGTACACTGTCATTTGTAAATAGGGCTTCTGTGATGAGCTTTTCCAGTGTCTTGGTTCAAGCAGAGAGTGAGTGGAGGAGGAAAAACAGACCAGTCTGAATGATATTTTGATGTATATGCCCAGGTTTAGGTCTTTCACTGTGTAAAGCAGGACCTGTGTGAAGAACAAATTGAACAAGATGGGGGTGAGCACTCAGCCCTGTTTCGTGCCCCAATGTCAAGAGTTGGTGTGGTCACCATTGCAAAAAAACTTCACTGCTCATATTGCCATGAAAGAGTCTTATCAGTGTGGTGAACTTGTGTGGGCAGCCATGCTTGGTTAGCATGATCCAAAAAGCTTTGGTCAGGTCTATGAACACAGAGTATAAATCCATCCGTTGTTCAATACATTTCTCCTTAACTTGACGCACAGCAAACACCATGTCCATGGTGCTGTGGCCTGGGCAGAAGCCACACTGGGCTTCAGGCGAGTCGCTCTTGGAGATGTTGTTGATGAGAATATTGAAAAAGATGTGGGCCAGGATTTTTCCATCAACGGAAAGCAGGGAAATTCCCCTGGAATTCCCAGTTTGATTTGGCTCCTTTGTTCCATAGCGTGTCGTCATGTTCTAGGCACTCCACAATGCCTACTGGTACTGCCTTCCTCACCGTGGGACCTCAGTAACAGTCTCCTCCGCCCAGTCTGCCAATCTCACTGAGGATTGAGACCCATTGGTTACCCTCCCAACATTTCTATTAACCAGTTTTGTCATAGAATTGTGGAGAATAAAGCAACTGAATTGAAATCCTGCAAGAAGATGGGTCAGGTCACTAATAATGAAAAATTATGGGGACCGTAAACGTTAAAAAATGGTAAATGAATTTTAAGGATTATAACAAATTATAAAGAATTAGAAAGGGCATAACTAGGGAGGAAAAAGCAAACATTATAAAGAGACCACCTAAGATTAGTAGGAAATTGAATGAAGTTATTAAGTTATAAATCATATCAAATTACAATCATCAGTATTTGGTGTCAGGACTAAGGGTGCACGAAAGTAGCTTAAATAGGATCAGTTATTAGTATTAATAGTATTAAAATATGCTTGACTACTTGAATATAATCCATGAATCTTATTAATATTAATTAAAGTCTATATTGTAGTATTATAGATATGTACATAGTGCTCAAAACTGGTTTATAGAACTGGTTTAAAGTATAAGGAAATTATAAAGATAAAACGTAGGCATTTGATTCTTAATGCAGCCAATCTAGACTAGATTTTAATTTAAATGATTTTAAGATTTCCCACATTTCCAAACAGTAAAGATTGCAGTCATGTCTATCACTGACAAAAGGTTTAGCATTTAACTCCCAGACTTTTGTGGGAGTTGTTATCGTTTTATTCCCACTTTCTAAATGTATGAAGACGATTACAATTTAAAGTTGGAAGAAGTGGTATCTACATAAGTGAACGTGTGTAGATTAGTTTTAACATTACATTTCTATACAATGTTTTTGGTCAGACATCTATTTCCTGGTGGACATTTGAAGAAACTAAAAAAACTGATGGTTAATCTGAAGGATCATAAAATAATTTCAGGGAGAATCCTTCATATTCGTTCTAATTATGTTTAATCCATTGCTTTGGCAGACTCTTTGACTGGGGCTATGCTTTCTAAGTAAAGATTTTGTATGATGGTCTAGAGTAGTGCTTCTCAACTGGGGTCCATGTGGTCCCTGAGAGTCCATAGAAGAATTTTGGGGGGGTCCACGTAATAAAATAGTAAATTTGGAATTCACAATAATATTTTAAGGACCCCTGAAAAAAATTTGATTTTGATGTATAGATTGGTATGTATTGTAAGAAATAGATAAGTTTCTTTGTAGAGAGAGAGTATGATGAAGTGAGGAGGAGGAGGAGAGATGTGTAAGTCAGGTGGGCATGGATAGAAATAACAAGCATGGAAGAGCAGAGGTCTCAGTGGTGGTGGCAGTAGTAGTAGTAGTGGTAAAGAGAGAGCCTTGAATTATATGAAAACTGAAAACAAGAGTGTAATGAGGAATGGCAAGAGGAGCTATAACATTTTTGGATGAAAAACCAAAAAGAAAACATGTCTCTTAAACATGAGAGAAGGTTTTCTGGAATCCCATTGAAAGTATTTCTAGTGTTGCATCAGTTTGATGAAAAATGATGGTAATAGTTGCTGACCCTCTACAAGACTCCGCTACTCAATGACCCCCTGACCTACATACATACAGAGCCATGTAGCAATCATGCATGCACACACACAGACGTTAGTGAGTACTAAACCAATCCTTCTTCCACAAAACTGCTATCATCTGGAATTCCATTTCTGGTGACAGTATTTTTTTTTGAAAGGCATCAAACTCTGGAACCCCAAATGAACTTCCACTGCATCAGCCTTATCTAACTTGGAGGGTTTAGCCTTGTCTCAGTAACCTGGAATCTTGCCAACGATAATGGTGATGCTTTTTTTAATACACATTTTATACATATTCACTATTTTGTTTTTCTTTCAGGATGACGAAAGCAGAAGAGAATTGTACAGAGAAAAAATTCAGAGATTTCCGAATTTAATGGGAGAATATTTTCACTACACCAAAGATCATTGGTTGTCTCTTTACAAAAAACTGGAAAATTCATTAAGTAACGATACTGTGTCTGGTTTAGAAGATGAGATTCGCCACAAGAATACCTTGGTGTTTATTCAGTGGGAGCTAAATAAGAATATTGAAGCTGAAAGATTAGCCAATGAAGTTCAAGAAACTAATCCAGACAACCTCTTGGCATTAACCAATCTTGCATTCATTCATCTGTACAATGAAAATATGAATAAGTTAAAAGAGGTTATGGTTTATCTTAACAATCTTGAAAAAAGAGAAGATTTCCAACAGATAGAAGCAGAAGGTAAAATGAATGTTGCTTATTGTTTAAGTCGAATATCATTCAATGATTATGAGAGGGCTATCAAACTTTACAAAGAGGCTTCCAATTTTTGTCCGGGCAATTATTCATGTCTATTTGGTGTAGCTTTGTTACAGTATCGTTGTTTAAGAAAGATCTCTGATGAAGATAAAAAAAACACAATTAGTACAGAGGCAGTACAGTACTTAGAGAAAATACGATGTGCTTTTCCTCGCTGTATTGACAAGATCCTAATGGGGAAAACGTTAGCATTATTAGCTTTGTTTAAAGTGAGACCTTCAAGGAAATGTAATAGTCATAAGAATCAGGAATTCAGTGAAAAATATGTTCAAAGAGCTCTTCATTTTGCCCCTGATGACCGTTTTGTTTTGGAAAAGTGTGCTAACTTTTATAAGACTTTATATAAGTTTGATAAAGCAAAAGAATTGTTTGTAAAAGCAATCGAAATAAATGCAACAGCATTTTCTCATCATCATCTTGGATTAACTTATCAAAAAATACATATTCCAGAATTCACATGTTTCACTGCAAAGAAGGAGTTTTCTGTGGAAGAAAATACACTTGGAAAACTTATTAAATATCCTAGAACTATTCCTGAATTGGAAAGGAATGAATTCATTGGCAAAATAGAATATCACTTTAAAGAAGCTCTTAAACTTTCTCCAGAAAATGGAGCTGTTCTCTACGATTTGATTTTGTTATATTTGGCTTTGAAAGAATACGAAAATGCCCAGGAGTGTTGTGAACAATTTAAAACAAATATTAAAATACAAGACATTAGTTTTAACATTTTGTATGGAAGATTATATTTCATACTAGCAGAAGAAGAAAATGATGAAGAGTTGAAACGAGAATTTAGAGACGATGGAACAGATAGGTTCTTCCTTGCTATTAAATCTGCTATAGAATTTCTTCCTTTCCAGAAGAAGCTGAAAGACATTTGGGGAATAAAGGATATTATGACTGATGTGTATAAGCATGGGTATATTGAGTATAATGAAAAACTGTTGGAATTAATTGAGTCAGTAGAGGAACTCCGTGATGATGAAGAACTTTATAATAAACTTCTCGTGGATTGTGATAAAAGTGAATTATCACGAAAGTTACGAAAACTTTGTAAAAATAAGCAATATTTTAAAGCTTTTCTTTGTCTTAGGTTTTCAGAAGTTAAGCCCCATGAAGTTGATGTAAAGCTAATGAAACAAATTTATGTAAATTTAGGAAAGCATTTCACAGAAACAGAACCTGACTGTAGCAAAGAGTTCTTCAGAAAATGTTATGAGCTTTGTTTTGGATTTGGCTCTGAAACCAATGCTAAAACGGGGTTAGCATGTTCAAAGAATGACATCGTAACTAACTTTCATTATGATATCTATATTTTAACATCCCCAAACTCTGAAGAACTGGCTGAAAACATTGGAATGAATCTAGACAAATACTTTGGGTTAAAAGTTACATTTGGTAATCGTGACTATATATTGGGAAAATATAAAACTGTAAACCTTCGTACCATATTAGAAAACAGTTGCAATATTGGAATTTATTTAGAACATTCAAAGACTATATCACCAGAGTTTTTAACCCACACTGAATATGCCAAACAAATCATGGAAGATCGACAACCTAACATTGGTCAAATTTTTATGATCAGTAACCATGAAGATATAGAAATTCCAAAACATTTAGAAAGTTTTCCTCAGTTGAAATGCCAAAGTGGACACAGAGATGACATTGTGAATATTTTTAATTTTCTTTGCAGTCTATCTTAGTTTGTTTTTTCATAATTGTGAAGAACATTTTCCTGTGTCTGCTGTATTTTGGCAGTGTCCCACCTGATAGTTACTGCTGTTATTGTGGTGGTTTCTGTGTCTCTGATGAAGTTGAACATCAGTGACATGTCTTGATAATGTTAATACAGCTAAATTTCAAAAGAATAAAGAACTGAATGGCATATCTGACTCTTCTAATATCTTCACCATTTTCCTGGTACACAACTAAGCCAACAAAGACTTTCAATAGCATGGCCTTACGTGGACGTAGAAGAAATCGATGGAATAACTGTTTCAGACAAAATACATATAAACTCAGCACCGGACCCTGATTGCTTCCCAACAATTCTCCTAAAAATATGTAAAAATCCTCTAACCAAAGTCCTTTAGTTTCTTTCCAAAATCTTCTGGAGAACATTAAAATTCCCATTAGCAATAAAAAAGCTGTTGTATATTCTTGCCATAAATGAGGATGCAGGACAAACACAAAACATTATAGACATGCATCTTTGACTTCATCTACCAGTTAAATCACAGAATTCAGCATCAAACACAAATTGATTCTGTTCCAAGAGTAAAATAACTTGTGTGAAACCCAATATAGATTCTGTCCAAGAACAAATACTGCCACATTAGAATTGGATGTGAAAACAGCTACTTTACCAATCAAAAGTAGAAGGGATGTATTTGGACTTGACAAAGATGGCCACACAACAATATTCCATGAAATTTGTGACCACCATATTGTCAGAAACATGGTGAATGGTTTTTTTTAATTTCCTCACTGACAGAAATCTTGTTTCTACTACCGATGCACCCTTACCTCAGTACCTTTCCAATATTTACATACCTGCATGCAATGAACGGTTAACCATTCTGCAGGTTTCCATAGAGGGGACTAGTTTTTGTTCTGGGGACATCGTTTGAAACTTCTATATCAGACTTATCCCCAGTTGTCCTCATGAGTTACAGCAAGGGTGCTACGATTGTGAAAGTAGTAAAAACCTCAAAGTTATTAAAGACACCAAAAGAACTTAAATGCCAAAAGAAATTGCTGTACCAGAGTGAAAAAATAGTGTTGGCCTTGGGAGTTGTAAATGGATTAAAAAAGACATCCAGGTGTAAATTACAAATGTGATAAATTTGTAAAAAATTAAGGGCGTAGAGCCAATGAATATTCCAAAGAACAGAAGAGATCAGGCTTAACCGTTGGAAGACATTTGTTTGCAATTGCCTAGATTATATTCCCCAACGATGATGTCCTCATAATACTGTCAAATTCACAACAAAACTGAGACTATTTCAAAGGAAATACTCGAAAATCCATTCTCCAGATAAAGTGCTGGCAGAGGTTGAAAGTATATTCCTTGAAATGAAGAAAATTGTAGATATGCAATCGTTTATACTAAAAATCCTGAAATGCAGCATAAATGTCTATACAGTGCATGATTGCAGAATTCTAAATGTAGCAACCGAATAAAAAGCTGAGTGTAGAAATAATTTAAAGAATGCCCATAAATATATATATATATATATATATATATATATATATATATATATATAAATATATATAATAATACATATATTTCAAGCAATTCATGACAATATGTTTCTTCGAGAAAGAGTTGCTCCTGGAAACCGAAATAAAATTTGGTTTTTGCTGAAGGTGAAAGTTGGTAACAAAAACTGGACATACAACAAACGAAATGAAACAACGAAGACACATAGTGTTCTGAATTGCTCGAAATATGGAGTGGAGATAAACACCCAACAACTGATGAAGGGTCGTTCTGTATGTTAGTTGTCTTGTCTTCCATTTGTTTGTTTCATTGTTCGCATACCAGGCTTGCCTTTGTATTTCATGTTGTTTATGTTTTGTGATGTCCTGTACCTATATGTGCATATCTATCTATCCATCTATCTATCTATCTATCTATCTATCTATCTATCTATCTATCTATCTATATATATATATATATATATATATATATATATATATATATATATATATATATATATATGTATGTATGTATATATATATACCAGAGTAAGCACATAAATGTGAAAGAAGGTGGAAAAAATAGTACTCGAGTACCAGAGGTTGAGGAATATGCTTTATTAAAAAGCAGCAAAAATATCCCAAAAACTGTTACTCGGGTTTCATGTTCCTGTTTGCTGGATTGTTTTGTTTAGAATGTAAACAAAACTGTGTGATGAATGGTAACGTGAAACTCTGAGTAACAGTTTTTGTGATATTTTTGCTGCTTTTTAATAAAGTATATATACACACACACACACACACACATATATATATATATTTATATATATATATGTATGTATATATATGTGTGTGTGTGTATATAAAATAAAAGAAGGAAAATGCACACACTTTATATAGTTCTAATATATGTTTAAATATATTTTATATTGTGGTTATGGTAAGGTTTGGCTTCCCAGTTTCAAAGATTGACATAGTTTAAAGTTTCATGTAGTGTGTGGAGAAAAGCATTCCCTGGACAACGTTTGACTCATTGGCATCAGATGGAATTGAACTTCTATGACTATTGTGTAGACGAGGCAGCAATGTTTTGGAAGTGTGTGCCATGAAGAACACGGACGATTAAGACTGAAGAATCACTAATAGACTATGAAGCATTAGAAAAATCAATATCTATTCACCGAGATGTGTGACCACCACTGCTGCCGCCATCATTGTTGTCGTCAGCATCATCATCATCTGCACCAGTTCTTGATATTGTGATTACCTTTCAAAATGAAGAAAATAAGGATTCTCATGGTCCTTTACCTCCAGAAAATGACAATCTCGACAACCCATCACCTCAAGACACGTGAATGTGTTTAATTGTAAATTCCAGTTCTTTGCAAGTAGCAGTGACGT
Organism: Octopus sinensis; assembly: GCF_006345805.1. Classification (NCBI taxonomy): domain Eukaryota; kingdom Metazoa; phylum Mollusca; class Cephalopoda; order Octopoda; family Octopodidae; genus Octopus; species Octopus sinensis. The sequence continues at coordinate 52,696,653 of NC_043014.1, read as the reverse complement.
AATTTCTGTGCAAAAGCCATTAAAATTTCACAAGATATTTCAATTAATGTTTATTCTTTCTCCATTAACCAATTTGTATTGATTTACAGGGAATATTTTGAAGTGAAGATGTGGTGTGTTAAGTGTATTCAAACTGAAATACTGTGTCCTTTGATAAAGCCCTTAATCTGATACCATGTAGGTACCACTGCCTGCTGGTTTCAAGGCAGCCAACCTGTGTATATGATGACTATGTTGATGTTGTTTGCTAAATATTGATAAACAAAACTAAACAAAAAAAGAAAATGATTTGTATTGTTGTTCAATCTCGTTTATATATTTCTTTCTATTTTACTGAATTGAAAACAAGTTCCAAAAGAAAGGAAAAATTATAGTAAACAACAGTTCATTTTTGTGGTATGTACTTTAGGTACCCTAGGTGGATTTATATTTCACACTATTCTATATTACTTCACATGAATGTTATAATGAAACAATGTTGAGGATTGCCTGTATGTCTACAACATGAATTAGGGGTACACTTAACCAATTTTGCAAGTTAGATAGTGGCCTCGCGGTTACCGGTGCAATAACAAAAGCACCCACTACACTCTACAAAGTGGTTGGTGTTAGCAGTTCCTGTCTAACCGTTTAACCCATGCCAGTATGGAAAACAGGTGTTAAATGATGACGACTTTCCTCCAGTGGAAAAGAACATAACTGACAAAAGCAAATAGTAAGAAAAATGAGAAAGAGAAAAGAAATCAGTGAATAACCAGGGGTATACAGACACCCCACTCAAATATAACACATGCTAGAAACAACCAGGTGACTTCCCAAACACCATCTGATGTTTGAAGTAGGACACTAACAAAGTCAAAGACCTTGTCTGTTATCCGCAGACCCTAGAATGTCTCAAAAGCCACAGATTGGAAAATACAATCTAGCAGATTCTACAAAATATTTCAGTGTTTCACTTCATTTATTTACTGTTGCAGTAACTCCATCCATCATTTGTGCTGTGGCATTAAGGATGTGCCACAGAACAAATGAGTTAGAAACGATGCTGAGCCATATGAGTCATCTGCCTTGAAATCAGGAATTTAAAAATGTGCAAAAAATGGTTTTGATTTGGTAAACTAACTGTATCCATTCCATCTTTAGTAATAAAACATTTGAATTATCAATAAATTGGGGGTTTATTCTCAACTTCAAATAACGAAGGACTACACTGATATTAGTTAATAGATAACGCAAAGCGCACACACACACACAAAACTAGCTTTTCTTTGGACAAGGACATCAGCAAGAGAGAGAGAGATGAAGTTAATAGATGTGGACATCCAGAAATGGGAGGAGGTTGCAAATGACTGCCCATACTGGAGCCAAAAACTGCAAAAAGAGAATGAAGTGAGGGGAAGAGAACCTGGAACTTACCACAACGGATCAATAGTGATGGCAGAGGGCTTCTTCGAATGCAGCCATTGTCTGTGTGACTGCCACTCGCATGTAAGCCTGTACAGCCACCACAGCAGATGTGGCACCACTATCAACAGCTAACACAAATTCTCAGGCACACATCCGTGGTCCCTTGAAATCAACGGATGCCTACTGCAGTGGGAGCACAGAATCTATTGACCCGTCCACACTTGTTAGTTTGAGAAAGTGAAACTGGTACATTTAAAAAGTATTATTTGTTCGTTCTAAACAGTATTGAACTGCTACAGTAACTGACCATGTCAAAACTCGTTACAAATGTACACTACACGTACTTCAATTAGTTATATGTGCATGAATGGAGGTTAAGTGTGCGGGCTTTGATAATTAACACTTCGTTGGAATTTCCCAGTAGTTTGGCTGGCTGCATGTGAAGACAAGAGGGACCAAATATTAATATATTTCAGTTTTCATATATTTTTTACATCGCCAGCATCGTTAGTGATTAAATGTCTTCATGGAAATAATTGAATGCAATAACATGAAGCAAGGAGCTTGGTGGTTAGAGATCTTCTGTAATATAACTTAGTACATAATATAAAGAAAGTGGTTCATAGTTATTGAAGAGGAAATACGTAGAAAGTGTTTAAACTATTTTACGTAAGTAATGTGTTTGTGATACAACGTAACAATGGAAGATTGGTGCCTTTTGTTAAACATGACAAATATTTAAAATAAGAAAAAGTAAAAGTAGGTGACACAAATGCTGTTTTTATTTGAATGTACATTAGTTCTGCCCACGTATTTCGCTCGTGAATTTATTTGAAAAAAAGAAAAACCCGGCTTGGACCTTTTCTGTTTCCCTTCACTTTTTGAAATTTTTAAATTAAGTGAAAATGTTCAAATTTGGTATATTGATGTAATAATGTATTTCACGCAGAATTTCATTGCTTTTTAATGAAAATCTGTCAAATAACTGAATTTGGGAGAAATTAAATTTGCGTAATTATAATCTGCGATGATAAAAACAAATCTGATAGTAGTTTGGTAAAAAAAAGAAAAAGGAGATATTGAAGGAGACATGAAAATTGGAGGACAGGAACAAAAATAATAAAAGATTCTATCAGAGTCATAATTTATGATGTTATACATAGGTAAATTCAAGTAAATTACCATATAATGGAAGGAAGGGTTTTAGGATACTTTTGGGGTATCTTCTATCATAATTATTCTGTTGATTCAAAGAACTGGAGATACAAAGAATGAAGTTCTCAGGCGGAGTAAATTCAATACACCGTTTATTCACAGATGCTTCGTACAAAGGGTTTGCTTTCAGTAACCATCTTCACAGCAGTGCATAGTTAGCCTTCTCTCCCATACACGTGAGGTTCAGTTGCCTCTAGAGACAATGCATGTGGTATCACGGCAAGACAAAAGTCCTGGCTTCGAAGTCTTGGTAGTGTCAGCGTGAGAAGTATGAGAAGGAAAATGTTGTTGTCTTTTCCTTAAATAATGGTTGCAGGTGAGATCTCATTTTTGTCTTGTGTATGGCAATGGTTGCAGGTGAGATCTCATTTTTGTCTTGTGTATGGCAATGGTTGCAGGTGAGATCTCATTTTTGTCTTGTGTATGTCAATGGTTGCAGGTGAGATCTCATTTTTGTCTTGTGTATGGCAATGGTTGCAGGTGAGATCTCACTTTTGTCTTGTGTATGGCAATGGTTGCAGGTGAGATCTCATTTTTGTCTTGTGTATGTCAATGGTTGCAGGTGAGATCTCACTTTTGTCTTGTGTATGGCAATGGTTGCAGGTGAGATCTCATTTTTGTCTTGTGTATGTCAATGGTTGCAGGTGAGATCTCATTTTTGTCTTGTGTATGGCAATGGTTGCAGGTGAGATCTCATTTTTGTCTTGTGTATGTCAATGGTTGCAGGTGAGATCTCATTTTTGTCTTGTGTATGGCAATGGTTGCAGGTGAGATCTAATTTTTGTCTTGTGTATGGCAATGGTTGCAGGTGAGATCTCATTTTTGTCTTGTGTATGGCAATGGTTGCAGGTGAGATCTCATTTTTGTCTTGTGTATGTCAATGGTTGCAGGTGAGATCTCATTTTTGTCTTGTGTATGTCAATGGTTGCAGGTGAGATCTCAGTTTTGTCTTGTGTATGTCAATGGTTGCAGGTGAGATCTCATTTTTGTCTTGTGTATGTCAATGGTTGCAGGTGAGATCTCATTTTTGTCTTGTGTATGGCAATGGTTGCAGGTGAGATCTCATTTTTGTCTTGTGTATGGCAATGGTTGCAGGTGAGATCTCATTTTTGTCTTGTGTATGTCAATGGTTGCAGGTGAGATCTCATTTTTGTCTTGTGTATGGCAATGGTTGCAGGTGAGATCTCATTTTTGTCTTGTGTATGTCAATGGTTGCAGGTGAGATCTCATTTTTGTCTTGTGTATGTCAATGGTTGCAGGTGAGATCTCATTTTTGTCTTGTGTATGTCAATGGTTGCAGGTGAGATCTCATTTTTGTCTTGTGTATGTCAATGGTTGCAGGTGAGATCTAATTTTTGTCTTGTGTATGGCAATGGTTGCAGGCGAGATCTCATTTTTGTCTTGTGTATGGCAATGGTTGCAGGTGAGATCTCATTTTTGTCTTGTGTATGGCAATGGTTGCAGGTGAGATCTCATTTTTGTCTTGTGTATGTCAATGGTTGCAGGTGAGATCTCATTTTTGTCTTGTGTATGGCAATGGTTGCAGGTGAGATCTCATTTTTGTCTTGTGTATGTCAATGGTTGCAGGTGAGATCTCATTTTTGTCTTGTGTATGGCAATGGTTGCAGGTGAGATCTCATTTTTGTCTTGTGTATATCAATGGTTGCAGGTGAGATCTCATTTTTGTCTTGTGTATGGCAATGGTTGCAGGTGAGATCTCATTTTTGTCTTGTGTATGTCAATGGTTGCAGGTGATATCTCATTTCTGTCTTGTGTATGGCAATGGTTGCAGGTGAGATCTCATTTTTGTCTTGTGTATGGCAATGGTTGCAGGCGAGATCTCATTTTTGTCTTGTGTATGTCAATGGTTGCAGGTGAGATCTCATTTTTGTCTTGTGTATGGCAATGGTTGCAGGCGAGATCTCATTTTTGTCTTGTGTATGTCAATGGTTGCAGGTGAGATCTCATTTTTGTCTTGTGTATGGCAATGGTTGCAGGTGAGATCTCATTTTTGTCTTGTGTATGGCAATGGTTGCAGGTGAGATCTCATTTTTGTCTTGTGTATGGCAATGGTTGCAGGTGAGATCTCATTTTTGTCTTGTGTATGGCAATGGTTGCAGGTGAGATCTCATTTTTGTCTTGTGTATGGCAATGGTTGCAGGTGAGATCTCATTTTTGTCTTGTGTATGTCAATGGTTGCAGGTGAGATCTCATTTTTGTCTTGTGTATGGCAATGGTTGCAGGTGAGATCTCATTTTTGTCTTGTGTATGTCAATGGTTGCAGGTGAGATCTCATTTTTGTCTTGTGTATGGCAATGGTTGCAGGTGAGATCTCATTTTTGTCTTGTGTATGTCAATGGTTGCAGGTGAGATCTCATTTTTGTCTTGTGTATGGCAATGGTTGCAGGTGAGATCTCATTTTTGTCTTGTGTATGGCAATGGTTGCAGGTGAGATCTCATTTTGTCTTGTGTATGGCAATGGTTGCAGGTGAGATCTCATTTTTGTCTTGTGTATGGCAATGGTTGCAGGTGAGATCTCATTTTTGTCTTGTGTATGTCAATGGTTGCAGGTGAGATCTCATTTTTGTCTTGTGTATGGCAATGGTTGCAGGTGAGATCTCATTTTTGTCTTGTGTATGTCAATGGTTGCAGGTGAGATCTCATTTTTGTCTTGTGTATGTCAATGGTTGCAGGTGAGATCTCATTTTTGTCTTGTGTATGTCAATGGTTGCAGGTGAGATCTCATTTTTGTCTTGTGTATGGCAATGGTTGCAGGTGAGATCTCATTTTTGTCTTGTGTATGGCAATGGTTGCAGGTGAGATCTCATTTTTGTCTTGTGTATGTCAATGGTTGCAGGTGAGATCTCATTTTTGTCTTGTGTATGTCAATGGTTGCAAGTGAGATCTCATTTTTGTCTTGTGTATGGCAATGGTTGCAGGTAAGATCTCATTTTTTTCTTGTGTATGGCAATGGTTGCAGGTGAGATCTCACTTTTGTCTTGTGTATGGCAATGGTTGCAGGTGAGATCTCATTTTTGTCTTGTGTATGGCAATGGTTGCAGGTGAGATCTCATTTTTGTCTTGTGTATGTCAATGGTTGCAGGTGAGATATCATTTTTGTCTTGTGTATGGCAATGGTTGCAGGTGAGATCTCATTTTTGTCTTGTGTATGTCAATGGTTGCAGGTGAGATCTCATTTTTGTCTTGTGTATGTCAATGGTTGCAGGTGAGATCTCATTTTTGTCTTGTGTATGTCAATGGTTGCAGGTGAGATCTCATTTTTGTCTTGTGTATGTCAATGGTTGCAGGTGAGATCTCATTTTTGTCTTGTGTATGTGAATGGTTGCAGGGGAGATCTCATTTTTGTCTTGTGTATGTCAATGGTTGCAGGTGAGATCTCATTTTTGTCTTGTGTATGGCAATGGTTGCAGGTGAGATCTCATTTTTGTCTTGTGTATGGCAATGGTTGCAGGTGAGATCTCATTTTTGTCTTGTGTATGGCAATGGTTGCAGGTGAGATCTCATTTTTGTCTTGTGTATGGCAATGGTTGCAGGTGAGATCTCACTTTTGTCTTGTGTATGGCAATGGTTGTAGGTGAGATCTCATTTTTGTCTTCTGTATGTCAATGGTTGCAGGTGAGATCTCACTTTTGTCTTGTGTATGGCAATGGTTGCAGGTGAGATCTCATTTTTGTCTTGTGTATGGCAATGGTTGCAGGTGAGATCTCACTTTTGTCTTGTGTATGGCAATGGTTGCAGGTGAGATCTCATTTTTGTCTTGTGTATGTCAATGGTTGCAGGTGAGATCTCATTTTTGTCTTGTGTATGGCAATGGTTGCAGGTGAGATCTCATTTTTGTCTTGTGTATGTCAATGGTTGCAGGTGAGATCTCATTTTTGTCTTGTGTATGGCAATGGTTGCAGGTGAGATCTCATTTTTGTCTTGTGTATGGCAATGGTTGCAGGTGAGATCTCATTTTTGTCTTGTGTATGGCAATGGTTGCAGGTGAGATCTCATTTTTGTCTTGTGTATGGCAATGGTTGCAGGTGAGATCTCATTTTTGTCTTGTGTATGGCAATGGTTGTAGGTGAGATCTCATTTTTGTCTTGTGCATGGCAATGGTTGCAGGTGAGATCTCATTTGTGTCTTGTATATGGCAATGGTTGCAGGTGAGATCTCATTTTTGTCTTGTGTATGGCAATGGTTGCAGGTGAGATCTGATTTTTGTCTTGCGTATGGCAATGGTTGCAGGTGAGATCTCATTTTTGTCTTGTGTATGGCAATGGTTGCAGGTGAGATCTCATTTTTGTCTTGTATATGGCAATGGTTGCAGGTGAGATCTCATTTTTGTCTTGTGTATGTCAATGGTTGCAGGTGAGATCTCATTTTTGTCTTGTGTATGGCAATGGTTGCAGGTGAGATCTCATTTTTGTCTTGTGTATGGCAATGGTTGCAGGTGAGATCTCATTTTTGTCTTGTGTATGTCAATGGTTGCAGGTGAGATCTCATTTTTGTCTTGTGTATGGCAATGGTTGCAGGTGAGATCTCATTTTTGTCTTGTGTATGTCAATGGTTGCAGGTGAGATCTCATTTTTGTCTTGTGTATGTCAATGGTTGCAGGTGAGATCTCATTTTTGTCTTGTGTATGTCAATGGTTGCAGGTGAGATCTCATTTTTGTCTTGTGTATGTCAATGGTTGCAGGTGAGATCTCATTTTTGTCTTGTGTATGGCAATGGTTGCAGGTGAGATCTCATTTTTGTCTTGTGTATGGCAATGGTTGCAGGTGAGATCTCATTTTTGTCTTGTGTATGGCAATGGTTGCAGGTGAGATCTCATTTTTGTCTTGTGTATGTCAATGGTTGCAGGTGAGATCTCATTTTTGTCTTGTGTATGGCAATGGTTGCAGGTGAGATCTCATTTTTGTCTTGTGTATGTCAATGGTTGCAGGTGAGATCTCATTTTTGTCTTGTGTATGGCAATGGTTGCAGGTGAGATCTCATTTTTGTCTTGTGTATATCAATGGTTGCAGGTGAGATCTCATTTTTGTCTTGTGTATGGCAATGGTTGCAGGTGAGATCTCATTTTTGTCTTGTGTATGTCAATGGTTGCAGGTGATATCTCATTTTTGTCTTGTGTATGGCAATGGTTGCAGGTGAGATCTCATTTTTGTCTTGTGTATGGCAATGGTTGCAGGCGAGATCTCATTTTTGTCTTGTGTATGTCAATGGTTGCAGGTGAGATCTCATTTTTGTCTTGTGTATGGCAATGGTTGCAGGCGAGATCTCATTTTTGTCTTGTGTATGTCAATGGTTGCAGGTGAGATCTCATTTTTGTCTTGTGTATGGCAATGGTTGCAGGTGAGATCTCATTTTTGTCTTGTGTATGGCAATGGTTGCAGGTGAGATCTCATTTTTGTCTTGTGCATGGCAATGGTTGCAGGTGAGATCTCATTTTTGTCTTGTGTATGGCAATGGTTGCAGGTTAGATCTCATTTTTGTCTTGTGTATGGCAATGGTTGCAGGTGAGATCTCATTTTTGTCTTGTGTATGTCAATGGTTGCAGGTGAGATCTCATTTTTGTCTTGTGTATGGCAATGGTTGCAGGTGAGATCTCATTTTTGTCTTGTGTATGTCAATGGTTGCAGGTGAGATCTCATTTTTGTCTTGTGTATGGCAATGGTTGCAGGTGAGATCTCATTTTTGTCTTGTGTATGGCAATGGTTGCAGGTGAGATCTCACTTTTGTCTTGTGTATGGCAATGGTTGCAGGTGAGATCTCATTTTTGTCTTGTGTATGGCAATGGTTGCAGGTGAGATCTCATTTTTGTCTTGTGTATGTCAATGGTTGCAGGTGAGATCTCATTTTTGTCTTGTGTATGGCAATGGTTGCAGGTGAGATCTCATTTTTGTCTTGTGTATGTCAATGGTTGCAGGTGAGATCTCATTTTTGTCTTGTGTATGTCAATGGTTGCAGGTGAGATCTCATTTTTGTCTTGTGTATGTCAATGGTTGCAGGTGAGATCTCATTTTTGTCTTGTGTATGGCAATGGTTGCAGGTGAGATCTCATTTTTGTCTTGTGTATGGCAATGGTTGCAGGCGAGATCTCATTTTTGTCTTGTGTATGTCAATGGTTGCAGGTGAGATCTCATTTTTGTCTTGTGTATGTCAATGGTTGCAGTGAGATCTCATTTTTGTCTTGTGTATGGCAATGGTTGCAGGTAAGATCTCATTTTTTTCTTGTGTATGGCAATGGTTGCAGGTGAGATCTCACTTTTGTCTTGTGTATGGCAATGGTTGCAGGTGAGATCTCATTTTTGTCTTGTGTATGGCAATGGTTGCAGGTGAGATCTCATTTTTGTCTTGTGTATGTCAATGGTTGCAGGTGAGATATCATTTTTGTCTTGTGTATGGCAATGGTTGCAGGTGAGATCTCATTTTTGTCTTGTGTATGTCAATGGTTGCAGGTGAGATCTCATTTTTGTCTTGTGTATGTCAATGGTTGCAGGTGAGATCTCATTTTTGTCTTGTGTATGTCAATGGTTGCAGGTGAGATCTCATTTTTGTCTTGTGTATGTCAATGGTTGCAGGTGAGATCTCATTTTTGTCTTGTGTATGTGAATGGTTGCAGGGGAGATCTCATTTTTGTCTTGTGTATGTCAATGGTTGCAGGTGAGATCTCATTTTTGTCTTGTGTATGGCAATGGTTGCAGGTGAGATCTCATTTTTGTCTTGTGTATGGCAATGGTTGCAGGTGAGATCTCATTTTTGTCTTGTGTATGGCAATGGTTGCAGGTGAGATCTCATTTTTGTCTTGTGTATGGCAATGGTTGCAGGTGAGATCTCACTTTTGTCTTGTGTATGGCAATGGTTGCAGGTGAGATCTCATTTTTGTCTTCTGTATGTCAATGGTTGCAGGTGAGATCTCACTTTTGTCTTGTGTATGGCAATGGTTGCAGGTGAGATCTCATTTTTGTCTTGTGTATGGCAATGGTTGCATGTGAGATCTCATTTTTGTCTTGTGTATGGAAATGGTTGCAGGTGAGATCTCATTTTTGTCTTGTGTATGTCAATGGTTGCAGGTGAGATCTCATTTTTGTCTTGTGTATGGCAATGGTTGCAGGTGAGATCTCATTTTTGTCTTGTGTATGTCAATGGTTGCAGGTGAGATCTCATTTTTGTCTTGTGTATGGCAATGGTTGCAGGTGAGATCTCATTTTTGTCTTGTGTATGGCAATGGTTGCAGGTGAGATCTCATTTTTGTCTTGCGTATGGCAATGGTTGCAGGTGAGATCTCATTTTTGTCTTGTGTATGGCAATGGTTGCAGGTGAGATCTCATTTTTGTCTTGTGTATGGCAATGGTTGCAGGTGAGATCTCATTTTTGTCTTGTGTATGGCAATGGTTGCAGGTGAGATCTCATTTTTGTCTTGTGTATGGCAATGGTTGCAGGTGAGATCTCATTTTTGTCTTGTGTATGGCAATGGTTGCAGGTGAGATCTCATTTTTGTCTTGTGTATGGCAATGGTTGCAGGTGAGATCTCATTTTTGTCTTGTGTATGGCAATGGTTGCAGGTGAGATCTCATTTTTGTCTTGTGTATGTCAATGGTTGCAGGTGAGATCTCATTTTTGTCTTGTGTATGGCAATGGTTGCAGGTGAGATCTCATTTTTGTCTTGTGTATGGCAATGGTTGCAGGTGAGATCTCATTTTTGTCTTGTGTATGGCAATGGTTGCAGGTGAGATCTCATTTTTGTCTTGTGTATGGCAATGGTTGCAGGTGAGATCTCATTTTTGTCTTGTGTATGTCAATGGTTGCAGGTGAGATCTCATTTTTGTCTTGTGTATGGCAATGGTTGCAGGTGAGATCTCATTTTTGTCTTGTGTATGTCAATGGTTGCAGGTGAGATCTCATTTTTGTCTTGTGTATGTCAATGGTTGCAGGTGAGATCTCATTTTTGTCTTGTGTATGTCAATGGTTGCAGGTGAGATCTCATTTTTGTCTTGTGTATGGCAATGGTTGCAGGTGAGATCTCATTTTTGTCTTGTGTATGGCAATGGTTGCAGGTGAGATCTCATTTTTGTCTTGTGTATGGCAATGGTTGCCGGTGAGATCTCATTTTTGTCTTGTGTATGGCAATGGTTGCAGGCGAGATCTCATTTTTGTCTTGTGTATGGCAATGGTTGCAGGTGAGATCTCATTTTTTCTTGTGTATGGCAATGGTTGCAGGTGAGATCTCATTTTTGTCTTGTGTATGGCAATGGTTGCAGGTGAGATCTCATTTTTGTCTTGTGTATGGCAATGGTTGCAGGTGAGATCTCATTTTTGTCTTGTGTATGGCAATGGTTGCAGGCGAGATCTCATTTTTGTCTTGTGTATGGCAATGGTTGCAGGTGAGATCTCATTTTTGTCTTGTGTATGGCAATGGTTGCAGGTGAGATCTCATTTTTGTCTTGTGTATGGCAATGGTTGCAGGTGAGATCTCATTTTTGTCTTGTGTATGGCAATGGTTGCAGGTTAGATCTCATTTTTGTCTTGTGTATGGCAATGGTTGCAGGTGAGATCTCATTTTTGTCTTGTGTATGGCAATGGTTGCAGGTGAGATCTCATTTTTGTCTTGTGTATGGCAATGGTTGCAGGTGAGATCTCATTTTTGTCTTGTGTATGGCAATGGTTGCAGGTGAGATCTCATTTTTGTCTTGTGTATGGCAATGGTTGCAGGTGAGATCTCATTTTTGTCTTGTGTATGGCAATGGTTGCAGGTGAGATCTCATTTTTGTCTTGTGTATGGCAATGGTTGCAGGTGAGATCTCATTTTTGTCTTGTGTATGGCAATGGTTGCAGGTGAGATCTCATTTTTGTCTTGTGTATGGCAATGGTTGCAGGTGAGATCTCATTTTTGTCTTGTGTATGGCAATGGTTGCAGGTGAGATCTCATTTTTGTCTTGTGTATGGCAATGGTTGCAGGTGAGATCTCATTTTTGTCTTGTGTATGGCAATGGTTGCAGGTGAGATCTCATTTTTGTCTTGTGTATGGCAATGGTTGCAGGTGAGATCTCATTTTTGTCTTGTGTATGGCAATGGTTGCAGGTGAGATCTCATTTTTGTCTTGTGTATGGCAATGGTTGCAGGTGAGATCTCATTTTTGTCTTGTGTATGGCAATGGTTGCAGGTGAGATCTCATTTTTGTCTTGTGTATGGCAATGGTTGCAGGTGAGATCTCATTTTTGTCTTGTGTATGGCAATGGTTGCAGGTGAGATCTCATTTTTGTCTTGTGTATGGCAATGGTTGCAGGTGAGATCTCATTTTTGTCTTGTGTATGGCAATGGTTGCAGGTGAGATCTCATTTTTGTCTTGTGTATGGCAATGGTTGCAGGTGAGATCTCATTTTTGTCTTGTATGGCAATGGTTGCAGGTGAGATCTCATTTTTGTCTTGTGTATGGCAATGGTTGCAGGTGAGATCTCATTTTTGTCTTGTGTATGGCAATGGTTGCAGGTGAGATCTCATTTTTGTCTTGTGTATGGCAATGGTTGCAGGTGAGATCTCATTTTTGTCTTGTGTATGGCAATGGTTGCAGGTGAGATCTCATTTTTGTCTTGTGTATGGCAATGGTTGCAGGTGAGATCTCATTTTTGTCTTGTGTATGGCAATGGTTGCAGGTGAGATCTCATTTTTGTCTTGTGTATGGCAATGGTTGCAGGTGAGATCTCATTTTTGTCTTGTGTATGGCAATGGTTGCAGGTGAGATCTCATTTTTGTCTTGTGTATGGCAATGGTTGCAGGTGAGATCTCATTTTTGTCTTGTGTATGGCAATGGTTGCAGGTGAGATCTCATTTTTGTCTTGTGTATGGCAATGGTTGCAGGTGAGATCTCATTTTTGTCTTGTGTATGTCAATGGTTGCAGGTGAGATCTCATTTTTGTCTTGTGTATGTCAATGGTTGCAGGTGAGATCTCATTTTTGTCTTGTGTATGGCAATGGTTGCAGGTGAGATCTCATTTTTGTCTTGTGTATGGCAATGGTTGCAGGTGAGATCTCATTTTTGTCTTGTGTATGGCAATGGTTGCAGGTGAGATCTCATTTTTGTCTTGTGTATGGCAATGGTTGCAGGTGAGATCTCATTTTTGTCTTGTGTATGGCAATGGTTGCAGGTGAGATCTCATTTTTGTCTTGTGTATGGCAATGGTTGCAGGTGAGATCTCATTTTTGTCTTGTGTATGGCAATGGTTGCAGGTGAGATCTCATTTTTGTCTTGTGTATGGCAATGGTTGCAGGTGAGATCTCATTTTTGTCTTGTGTATGGCAATGGTTGCAGGTGAGATCTCATTTTTGTCTTGTGTATGGCAATGGTTGCAGGTGAGATCTCATTTTTGTCTTGTGTATGGCAATGGTTGCAGGTGAGATCTCATTTTTGTCTTGTGTATGGCAATGGTTGCAGGTGAGATCTCATTTTTGTCTTGTGTATGGCAATGGTTGCAGGTGAGATCTCATTTTTGTCTTGTGTATGGCAATGGTTGCAGGTGAGATCTCATTTTTGTCTTGTGTATGGCAATGGTTGCAGGTGAGATCTCATTTTTGTCTTGTGTATGGCAATGGTTGCAGGTGAGATCTCATTTTTGTCTTGTGTATGGCAATGGTTGCAGGTGAGATCTCATTTTTGTCTTGTGTATGGCAATGGTTGCAGGTGAGATCTCATTTTTGTCTTGTGTATGGCAATGGTTGCAGGTGAGATCTCATTTTTGTCTTGTGTATGGCAATGGTTGCAGGTGAGATCTCATTTTTGTCTTGTGTATGGCAATGGTTGCAGGTGAGATCTCATTTTTGTCTTGTGTATGGCAATGGTTGCAGGTGAGATCTCATTTTTGTCTTGTGTATGGCAATGGTTGCAGGTGAGATCTCATTTTTGTCTTGTGTATGTCAATGGTTGCAGGTGAGATCTCATTTTTGTCTTGTGTATGTCAATGGTTGCAGGTGAGATCTCATTTTTGTCTTGTGTATGGCAATGGTTGCAGGTGAGATCTCATTTTTGTCTTGTGTATGGCAATGGTTGCAGGTGAGATCTCATTTTTGTCTTGTGTATGGCAATGGTTGCAGGTGAGATCTCATTTTTGTCTTGTGTATGGCAATGGTTGCAGGTGAGATCTCATTTTTGTCTTGTGTATGGCAATGGTTGCAGGTGAGATCTCATTTTTGTCTTGTGTATGGCAATGGTTGCAGGTGAGATCTCATTTTTGTCTTGTGTATGGCAATGGTTGCAGGTGAGATCTCATTTTTGTCTTGTGTATGGCAATGGTTGCAGGTGAGATCTCATTTTTGTCTTGTGTATGGCAATGGTTGCAGGTGAGATCTCATTTTTGTCTTGTGTATGGCAATGGTTGCAGGTGAGATCTCATTTTTGTCTTGTGTATGGCAATGGTTGCAGGTGAGATCTCATTTTTGTCTTGTGTATGGCAATGGTTGCAGGTGAGATCTCATTTTTGTCTTGTGTATGGCAATGGTTGCAGGTGAGATCTCATTTTTGTCTTGTGTATGGCAATGGTTGCAGGTGAGATCTCATTTTTGTCTTGTGTATGGCAATGGTTGCAGGTGAGATCTCATTTTTGTCTTGTGTATGGCAATGGTTGCAGGTGAGATCTCATTTTTGTCTTGTGTATGGCAATGGTTGCAGGTGAGATCTCATTTTTGTCTTGTGTATGGCAATGGTTGCAGGTGAGATCTCATTTTTGTCTTGTGTATGGCAATGGTTGCAGGTGAGATCTCATTTTTGTCTTGTGTATGGCAATGGTTGCAGGTGAGATCTCATTTTTGTCTTGTGTATGGCAATGGTTGCAGGTGAGATCTCATTTTTGTCTTGTGTATGGCAATGGTTGCAGGTGAGATCTCATTTTTGTCTTGTGTATGGCAATGGTTGCAGGTGAGATCTCATTTTTGTCTTGTGTATGGCAATGGTTGCAGGTGAGATCTCATTTTTGTCTTGTGTATGGCAATGGTTGCAGGTGAGATCTCATTTTTGTCTTGTGTATGGCAATGGTTGCAGGTGAGATCTCATTTTTGTCTTGTGTATGGCAATGGTTGCAGGTGAGATCTCATTTTTGTCTTGTGTATGGCAATGGTTGCAGGTGAGATCTCATTTTTGTCTTGTGTATGGCAATGGTTGCAGGTGAGATCTCATTTTTGTCTTGTGTATGGCAATGGTTGCAGGTGAGATCTCATTTTTGTCTTGTGTATGGCAATGGTTGCAGGTGAGATCTCATTTTTGTCTTGTGTATGTCAATGGTTGCAGGTGAGATCTCATTTTTGTCTTGTGTATGGCAATGGTTGCAGGTGAGATCTCATTTTTGTCTTGTGTATGGCAATGGTTGCAGGTGAGATCTCATTTTTGTCTTGTGTATGGCAATGGTTGCAGGTGAGATCTCATTTTTGTCTTGTGTATGGCAATGGTTGCAGGTGAGATCTCATTTTTGTCTTGTGTATGGCAATGGTTGCAGGTGAGATCTCATTTTTGTCTTGTGTATGGCAATGGTTGCAGGTGAGATCTCATTTTTGTCTTGTGTATGGCAATGGTTGCAGGTGAGATCTCATTTTTGTCTTGTGTATGGCAATGGTTGCAGGTGAGATCTCATTTTTGTCTTGTGTATGGCAATGGTTGCAGGTGAGATCTCATTTTTGTCTTGTGTATGGCAATGGTTGCAGGTGAGATCTCATTTTTGTCTTGTGTATGGCAATGGTTGCAGGTGAGATCTCATTTTTGTCTTGTGTATGTCAATGGTTGCAGGTGAGATCTCATTTTTGTCTTGTGTATGGCAATGGTTGCAGGTGAGATCTCATTTTTGTCTTGTGTATGGCAATGGTTGCAGGTGAGATCTCATTTTTGTCTTGTGTATGGCAATGGTTGCAGGTGAGATCTCATTTTTGTCTTGTGTATGGCAATGGTTGCAGGTGAGATCTCATTTTTGTCTTGTGTATGGCAATGGTTGCAGGTGAGATCTCATTTTTGTCTTGTGTATGGCAATGGTTGCAGGTGAGATCTCATTTTTGTCTTGTGTATGGCAATGGTTGCAGGTGAGATCTCATTTTTGTCTTGTGTATGGCAATGGTTGCAGGTGAGATCTCATTTTTGTCTTGTGTATGGCAATGGTTGCAGGTGAGATCTCATTTTTGTCTTGTGTATGGCAATGGTTGCAGGTGAGATCTCATTTTTGTCTTGTGTATGGCAATGGTTGCAGGTGAGATCTCATTTTTGTCTTGTGTATGGCAATGGTTGCAGGTGAGATCTCATTTTTGTCTTGTGTATGGCAATGGTTGCAGGTGAGATCTCATTTTTGTCTTGTGTATGGCAATGGTTGCAGGTGAGATCTCATTTTTGTCTTGTGTATGGCAATGGTTGCAGGTGAGATCTCATTTTTGTCTTGTGTATGGCAATGGTTGCAGGTGAGATCTCATTTTTGTCTTGTGTATGGCAATGGTTGCAGGTGAGATCTCATTTTTGTCTTGTGTATGGCAATGGTTGCAGGTGAGATCTCATTTTTGTCTTGTGTATGGCAATGGTTGCAGGTGAGATCTCATTTTTGTCTTGTGTATGGCAATGGTTGCAGGTGAGATCTCATTTTTGTCTTGTGTATGGCAATGGTTGCAGGTGAGATCTCATTTTTGTCTTGTGTATGGCAATGGTTGCAGGTGAGATCTCATTTTTGTCTTGTGTATGGCAATGGTTGCAGGTGAGATCTCATTTTTGTCTTGTGTATGGCAATGGTTGCAGGTGAGATCTCATTTTTGTCTTGTGTATGGCAATGGTTGCAGGTGAGATCTCATTTTTGTCTTGTGTATGGCAATGGTTGCAGGTGAGATCTCATTTTTGTCTTGTGTATGGCAATGGTTGCAGGTGAGATCTCATTTTTGTCTTGTGTATGGCAATGGTTGCAGGTGAGATCTCATTTTTGTCTTGTGTATGGCAATGGTTGCAGGTGAGATCTCATTTTTGTCTTGTGTATGGCAATGGTTGCAGGTGAGATCTCATTTTTGTCTTGTGTATGGCAATGGTTGCAGGTGAGATCTCATTTTTGTCTTGTGTATGGCAATGGTTGCAGGTGAGATCTCATTTTTGTCTTGTGTATGGCAATGGTTGCAGGTGAGATCTCATTTTTGTCTTGTGTATGGCAATGGTTGCAGGTGAGATCTCATTTTTGTCTTGTGTATGGCAATGGTTGCAGGTGAGATCTCATTTTTGTCTTGTGTATGGCAATGGTTGCAGGTGAGATCTCATTTTTGTCTTGTGTATGGCAATGGTTGCAGGTGAGATCTCATTTTTGTCTTGTGTATGGCAATGGTTGCAGGTGAGATCTCATTTTTGTCTTGTGTATGGCAATGGTTGCAGGTGAGATCTCATTTTTGTCTTGTGTATGGCAATGGTTGCAGGTGAGATCTCATTTTTGTCTTGTGTATGGCAATGGTTGCAGGTGAGATCTCATTTTTGTCTTGTGTATGGCAATGGTTGCAGGTGAGATCTCATTTTTGTCTTGTGTATGGCAATGGTTGCAGGTGAGATCTCATTTTTGTCTTGTGTATGGCAATGGTTGCAGGTGAGATCTCATTTTTGTCTTGTGTATGGCAATGGTTGCAGGTGAGATCTCATTTTTGTCTTGTGTATGGCAATGGTTGCAGGTGAGATCTCATTTTTGTCTTGTGTATGGCAATGGTTGCAGGTGAGATCTCATTTTTGTCTTGTGTATGGCAATGGTTGCAGGTGAGATCTCATTTTTGTCTTGTGTATGGCAATGGTTGCAGGTGAGATCTCATTTTTGTCTTGTGTATGGCAATGGTTGCAGGTGAGATCTCATTTTTGTCTTGTGTATGGCAATGGTTGCAGGTGAGATCTCATTTTTGTCTTGTGTATGGCAATGGTTGCAGGTGAGATCTCATTTTTGTCTTGTGTATGGCAATGGTTGCAGGTGAGATCTCATTTTTGTCTTGTGTATGGCAATGGTTGCAGGTGAGATCTCATTTTTGTCTTGTGTATGGCAATGGTTGCAGGTGAGATCTCATTTTTGTCTTGTGTATGGCAATGGTTGCAGGTGAGATCTCATTTTTGTCTTGTGTATGGCAATGGTTGCAGGTGAGATCTCATTTTTGTCTTGTGTATGGCAATGGTTGCAGGTGAGATCTCATTTTTGTCTTGTGTATGGCAATGGTTGCAGGTGAGATCTCATTTTTGTCTTGTGTATGGCAATGGTTGCAGGTGAGATCTCATTTTTGTCTTGTGTATGGCAATGGTTGCAGGTGAGATCTCATTTTTGTCTTGTGTATGGCAATGGTTGCAGGTGAGATCTCATTTTTGTCTTGTGTATGGCAATGGTTGCAGGTGAGATCTCATTTTTGTCTTGTGTATGGCAATGGTTGCAGGTGAGATCTCATTTTTGTCTTGTGTATGGCAATGGTTGCAGGTGAGATCTCATTTTTGTCTTGTGTATGGCAATGGTTGCAGGTGAGATCTCATTTTTGTCTTGTGTATGGCAATGGTTGCAGGTGAGATCTCATTTTTGTCTTGTGTATGGCAATGGTTGCAGGTGAGATCTCATTTTTGTCTTGTGTATGGCAATGGTTGCAGGTGAGATCTCATTTTTGTCTTGTGTATGGCAATGGTTGCAGGTGAGATCTCATTTTTGTCTTGTGTATGGCAATGGTTGCAGGTGAGATCTCATTTTTGTCTTGTGTATGGCAATGGTTGCAGGTGAGATCTCATTTTTGTCTTGTGTATGGCAATGGTTGCAGGTGAGATCTCATTTTTGTCTTGTGTATGGCAATGGTTGCAGGTGAGATCTCATTTTTGTCTTGCGTATGGCAATGGTTGCAGGTGAGATCTCATTTTTGTCTTGTGTATGGCAATGGTTGCAGGTGAGATCTCATTTTTGTCTTGTGTATGGCAATGGTTGCAGGTGAGATCTCATTTTTGTCTTGTGTATGGCAATGGTTGCAGGTGAGATCTCATTTTTGTCTTGTGTATGGCAATGGTTGCAGGTGAGATCTCATTTTTGTCTTGTGTATGGCAATGGTTGCAGGTGAGATCTCATTTTTGTCTTGTGTATGGCAATGGTTGCAGGTGAGATCTCATTTTTGTCTTGTGTATGGCAATGGTTGCAGGTGAGATCTCATTTTTGTCTTGTGTATGGCAATGGTTGCAGGTGAGATCTCATTTTTGTCTTGTGTATGGCAATGGTTGCAGGTGAGATCTCATTTTTGTCTTGTGTATGGCAATGGTTGCAGGTGAGATCTCATTTTTGTCTTGTGTATGGCAATGGTTGCAGGTGAGATCTCATTTTTGTCTTGTGTATGGCAATGGTTGCAGGTGAGATCTCATTTTTGTCTTGTGTATGGCAATGGTTGCAGGTGAGATCTCATTTTTGTCTTGTGTATGGCAATGGTTGCAGGTGAGATCTCATTTTTTTTGTGTATGGCAATGGTTGCAGGTGAGATCTCATTTTTGTCTTGTGTATGGCAATGGTTGCAGGTGAGATCTCATTTTTGTCTTGTGTATGGCAATGGTTGCAGGTGAGATCTCATTTTTGTCTTGTGTATGGCAATGGTTGCAGGTGAGATCTCATTTTTGTCTTGTGTATGGCAATGGTTGCAGGTGAGATCTCATTTTTGTCTTGTGTATGGCAATGGTTGCAGGTGAGATCTCATTTTTGTCTTGTGTATGGCAATGGTTGCAGGTGAGATCTCATTTTTGTCTTGTGTATGGCAATGGTTGCAGGTGAGATCTCATTTTTGTCTTGTGTATGGCAATGGTTGCAGGTGAGATCTCATTTTTGTCTTGTGTATGGCAATGGTTGCAGGTGAGATCTCATTTTTGTCTTGTGTATGGCAATGGTTGCAGGTGAGATCTCATTTTTGTCTTGTGTATGGCAATGGTTGCAGGTGAGATCTCATTTTTGTCTTGTGTATGGCAATGGTTGCAGGTGAGATCTCATTTTTGTCTTGTGTATGGCAATGGTTGCAGGTGAGATCTCATTTTTGTCTTGTGTATGGCAATGGTTGCAGGTGAGATCTCATTTTTGTCTTGTGTATGGCAATGGTTGCAGGTGAGATCTCATTTTTGTCTTGTGTATGGCAATGGTTGCAGGTGAGATCTCATTTTTGTCTTGTGTATGGCAATGGTTGCAGGTGAGATCTCATTTTTGTCTTGTGTATGGCAATGGTTGCAGGTGAGATCTCATTTTTGTCTTGTGTATGGCAATGGTTGCAGGTGAGATCTCATTTTTGTCTTGTGTATGGCAATGGTTGCAGGTGAGATCTCATTTTGTCTTGTGTATGGCAATGGTTGCAGGTGAGATCTCATTTTTGTCTTGTGTATGGCAATGGTTGCAGGTGAGATCTCATTTTTGTCTTGTGTATGGCAATGGTTGCAGGTGAGATCTCATTTTTGTCTTGTGTATGGCAATGGTTGCAGGTGAGATCTCATTTTTGTCTTGTGTATGGCAATGGTTGCAGGTGAGATCTCATTTTTGTCTTGTGTATGGCAATGGTTGCAGGTGAGATCTCATTTTTGTCTTGTGTATGGCAATGGTTGCAGGTGAGATCTCATTTTTGTCTTGTGTATGGCAATGGTTGCAGGTGAGATCTCATTTTTGTCTTGTGTATGGCAATGGTTGCAGGTGAGATCTCATTTTTGTCTTGTGTATGGCAATGGTTGCAGGTGAGATCTCATTTTTGTCTTGTGTATGGCAATGGTTGCAGGTGAGATCTCATTTTTGTCTTGTGTATGGCAATGGTTGCAGGTGAGATCTCATTTTTGTCTTGTGTATGGCAATGGTTGCAGGTGAGATCTCAGTTTTGTCTTGTGTATGGCAATGGTTGCAGGTGAGATCTCATTTTTGTCTTGTGTATGGCAATGGTTGCAGGTGAGATCTCATTTTTGTCTTGTGTATGGCAATGGTTGCAGGTGAGATCTCATTTTTGTCTTGTGTATGGCAATGGTTGCAGGTGAGATCTCATTTTTGTCTTGTGTATGGCAATGGTTGCAGGTGAGATCTCATTTTTGTCTTGTGTATGGCAATGGTTGCAGGTGAGATCTCATTTTTGTCTTGCGTATGGCAATGGTTGCAGGTGAGATCTCATTTTTGTCTTGTGTATGGCAATGGTTGCAGGTGAGATCTCATTTTTGTCTTGTGTATGGCAATGGTTGCAGGTGAGATCTCATTTTTGTCTTGTGTATGGCAATGGTTGCAGGTGAGATCTCATTTTTGTCTTGTGTATGGCAATGGTTGCAGGTGAGATCTCATTTTTGTCTTGTGTATGGCAATGGTTGCAGGTGAGATCTCATTTTTGTCTTGTGTATGGCAATGGTTGCAGGTGAGATCTCATTTTTGTCTTGTGCATGGCAATGGTTGCAGGTGAGATCTCATTTTTGTCTTGTGTATGGCAATGGTTGCAGGTGAGATCTCATTTTTGTCTTGTGTATGGCAATGGTTGCAGGTGAGATCTCATTTTTGTCTTGTGTATGGCAATGGTTGCAGGTGAGATCTCATTTTTGTCTTGTGTATGGCAATGGTTGCAGGTGAGATCTCATTTTTGTCTTGTGTATGGCAATGGTTGCAGGTGAGATCTCATTTTTGTCTTGTGTATGGCAATGGTTGCAGGTGAGATCTCATTTTTGTCTTGTGTATGGCAATGGTTGCAGGTGAGATCTCATTTTTGTCTTGTGTATGGCAATGGTTGCAGGTGAGATCTCATTTTTGTCTTGTGTATGGCAATGGTTGCAGGTGAGATCTCATTTTTGTCTTGTGTATGGCAATGGTTGCAGGTGAGATCTCATTTTTGTCTTGTGTATGGCAATGGTTGCAGGTGAGATCTCATTTTTGTCTTGTGTATGGCAATGGTTGCAGGTGAGATCTCATTTTTGTCTTGTGTATGGCAATGGTTGCAGGTGAGATCTCATTTTTGTCTTGTGTATGGCAATGGTTGCAGGTGAGATCTCATTTTTGTCTTGTGTATGGCAATGGTTGCAGGTGAGATCTCATTTTTGTCTTGTGTATGGCAATGGTTGCAGGTGAGATCTCATTTTTGTCTTGTGTATGGCAATGGTTGCAGGTGAGATCTCATTTTTGTCTTGTGTATGGCAATGGTTGCAGGTGAGATCTCATTTTTGTCTTGTGTATGGCAATGGTTGCAGGTGAGATCTCATTTTTGTCTTGTGTATGGCAATGGTTGCAGGTGAGATCTCATTTTTGTCTTGTGTATGTCAATGGTTGCAGGTGAGATCTCATTTTTGTCTTGTGTATGGCAATGGTTGCAGGTGAGATCTCATTTTTGTCTTGTGTATGGCAATGGTTGCAGTGAGATCTCATTTTTGTCTTGTGTATGGCAATGGTTGCAGGTGAGATCTCATTTTTGTCTTGTGTATGTCAATGGTTGCAGGTGAGATCTCATTTTTGTCTTGTGTATGGCAATGGTTGCAGGTGAGATCTCATTTTTGTCTTGTGTATGTCAATGGTTGCAGGTGAGATCTCATTTTTGTCTTGTGTATGGCAATGGTTGCAGGTGAGATCTCATTTTTGTCTTGTGTATGGCAATGGTTGCAGGTGAGATCTCATTTTTGTCTTGTGTATGGCAATGGTTGCAGGTGAGATCTCATTTTTGTCTTGTGTATGGCAATGGTTGCAGGTGAGATCTCATTTTTGTCTTGTGTATGGCAATGGTTGCAGGTGAGATCTCATTTTTGTCTTGTGTATGGCAATGGTTGCAGGTGAGATCTCATTTTTGTCTTGTGTATGGCAATGGTTGCAGGTGAGATCTCATTTTTGTCTTGTGTATGGCAATGGTTGCAGGTGAGATCTCATTTTTGTCTTGTGTATGGCAATGGTTGCAGGTGAGATCTCATTTTTGTCTTGTGTATGGCAATGGTTGCAGGTGAGATCTCATTTTTGTCTTGTGTATGGCAATGGTTGCAGGTGAGATCTCATTTTTGTCTTGTGTATGGCAATGGTTGCAGGTGAGATCTCATTTTTGTCTTGTGTATGGCAATGGTTGCAGGTGAGATCTCATTTTTGTCTTGTGTATGGCAATGGTTGCAGGTGAGATCTCATTTTTGTCTTGTGTATGGCAATGGTTGCAGGTGAGATCTCATTTTTGTCTTGTGTATGGCAATGGTTGCAGGTGAGATCTCATTTTTGTCTTGTGTATGGCAATGGTTGCAGGTGAGATCTCATTTTTGTCTTGTGTATGGCAATGGTTGCAGGTGAGATCTCATTTTTGTCTTGTGTATGGCAATGGTTGCAGGTGAGATCTCATTTTTGTCTTGTGTATGGCAATGGTTGCAGGTGAGATCTCATTTTTGTCTTGTGTATGGCAATGGTTGCAGGTGAGATCTCATTTTTGTCTTGTGTATGGCAATGGTTGCAGGTGAGATCTCATTTTTGTCTTGTGTATGGCAATGGTTGCAGGTGAGATCTCATTTTTGTCTTGTGTATGGCAATGGTTGCAGGTGAGATCTCATTTTTGTCTTGTGTATGGCAATGGTTGCAGGTGAGATCTCATTTTTGTCTTGTGTATGGCAATGGTTGCAGGTGAGATCTCATTTTTGTCTTGTGTATGGCAATGGTTGCAGGTGAGATCTCATTTTTGTCTTGTGTATGGCAATGGTTGCAGGTGAGATCTCATTTTTGTCTTGTGTATGGCAATGGTTGCAGGTGAGATCTCATTTTTGTCTTGTGTATGGCAATGGTTGCAGGTGAGATCTCATTTTTGTCTTGTGTATGTCAATGGTTGCAGGTGAGATCTCATTTTTGTCTTGTGTATGGCAATGGTTGCAGGTGAGATCTCATTTTTGTCTTGTGTATGGCAATGGTTGCAGGTGAGATCTCATTTTTGTCTTGTGTATGGCAATGGTTGCAGGTGAGATCTCATTTTTGTCTTGTGTATGGCAATGGTTGCAGGTGAGATCTCATTTTTGTCTTGTGTATGGCAATGGTTGCAGGTGAGATCTCATTTTTGTCTTGTGTATGTCAATGGTTGCAGGTGAGATCTCATTTTTGTCTTGTGTATGGCAATGGTTGCAGGTGAGATCTCATTTTTGTCTTGTGTATGGCAATGGTTGCAGGTGAGATCTCATTTTTGTCTTGTGTATGGCAATGGTTGCAGGTGAGATCTCATTTTTGTCTTGTGTATGGCAATGGTTGCAGGTGAGATCTCATTTTTGTCTTGTGTATGGCAATGGTTGCAGGTGAGATCTCATTTTTGTCTTGTGTATGGCAATGGTTGCAGGTGAGATCTCATTTTTGTCTTGTGTATGGCAATGGTTGCAGGTGAGATCTCATTTTTGTCTTGTGTATGGCAATGGTTGCAGGTGAGATCTCATTTTTGTCTTGTGTATGGCAATGGTTGCAGGTGAGATCTCATTTTTGTCTTGTGTATGGCAATGGTTGCAGGTGAGATCTCATTTTTGTCTTGTGTATGGCAATGGTTGCAGGTGAGATCTCATTTTTGTCTTGTGTATGGCAATGGTTGCAGGTGAGATCTCATTTTTGTCTTGTGTATGGCAATGGTTGCAGGTGAGATCTCATTTTTGTCTTGTGTATGGCAATGGTTGCAGGTGAGATCTCATTTTTGTCTTGTGTATGGCAATGGTTGCAGGTGAGATCTCATTTTTGTCTTGTGTATGGCAATGGTTGCAGGTGAGATCTCATTTTTGTCTTGTGTATGGCAATGGTTGCAGGTGAGATCTCATTTTTGTCTTGTGTATGGCAATGGTTGCAGGTGAGATCTCATTTTTGTCTTGTGTATGTCAATGGTTGCAGGTGAGATCTCATTTTTGTCTTGTGTATGTCAATGGTTGCAGGTGAGATCTCATTTTTGTCTTGTGTATGGCAATGGTTGCAGGTGAGATCTCATTTTTGTCTTGTGTATGGCAATGGTTGCAGGTGAGATCTCATTTTTGTCTTGTGTATGGCAATGGTTGCAGGTGAGATCTCATTTTTGTCTTGTGTATGTCAATGGTTGCAGGTGAGATCTCATTTTTGTCTTGTGTATGGCAATGGTTGCAGGTGAGATCTCATTTTTGTCTTGTGTATGGCAATGGTTGCAGGTGAGATCTCATTTTTTCTTGTGTATGGCAATGGTTGCAGGTGAGATCTCATTTTTGTCTTGTGTATGGCAATGGTTGCAGGTGAGATCTCATTTTTGTCTTGTGTATGGCAATGGTTGCAGGTGAGATCTCATTTTTGTCTTGTGTATGTCAATGGTTGCAGGTGAGATCTCATTTTTGTCTTGTGTATGGCAATGGTTGCAGGTGAGATCTCATTTTTGTCTTGTGTATGTCAATGGTTGCAGGTGAGATCTCATTTTTGTCTTGTGTATGTCAATGGTTGCAGGTGAGATCTCATTTTTGTCTTGTGTATGTCAATGGTTGCAGGTGAGATCTCATTTTTGTCTTGTGTATGTCAATGGTTGCAGGTGAGATCTCATTTTTGTCTTGTGTATGTGCAATGGTTGCAGGTGAGATCTCATTTTTGTCTTGTGTATGGCAATGGTTGCAGGTGAGATCTCATTTTTGTCTTGTGTATGGCAATGGTTGCAGGTGAGATCTCATTTTTGTCTTGTGTATGGCAATGGTTGCAGGTGAGATCTCATTTTTGTCTTGTGTATGGCAATGGTTGCAGGTGAGATCTCATTTTTGTCTTGTGTATGGCAATGGTTGCAGGTGAGATCTCATTTTTGTCTTGTGTATGGCAATGGTTGCAGGTGAGATCTCATTTTTGTCTTGTGTATGTCAATGGTTGCAGGTGAGATCTCATTTTGTCTTGTGTATGGCAATGGTTGCAGGTGAGATCTCATTTTTGTCTTGTGTATGGCAATGGTTGCAGGTGAGATCTCATTTTTGTCTTGTGTATGGCAATGGTTGCAGGTGAGATCTCATTTTTGTCTTGTGTATGGCAATGGTTGCAGGTGAGATCTCATTTTTGTCTTGTGTATGGCAATGGTTGCAGGTGAGATCTCATTTTTGTCTTGTGTATGTCAATGGTTGCAGGTGAGATCTCATTTTTGTCTTGTGTATGGCAATGGTTGCAGGTGAGATCTCATTTTTGTCTTGTGTATGGCAATGGTTGCAGGTGAGATCTCATTTTTGTCTTGTGTATGGCAATGGTTGCAGGTGAGATCTCATTTTTGTCTTGTGTATGGCAATGGTTGCAGGTGAGATCTCATTTTTGTCTTGTGTATGGCAATGGTTGCAGGTGAGATCTCATTTTTGTCTTGTGCATGGCAATGGTTGCAGGTGAGATCTCATTTGTGTCTTGTATATGGCAATGGTTGCAGGTGAGATCTCATTTTTGTCTTGTGTATGGCAATGGTTGCAGGTGAGATCTCATTTTTGTCTTGTGTATGGCAATGGTTGCAGGTGAGATCTCATTTTTGTCTTGTGTATGGCAATGGTTGCAGGTGAGATCTCATTTTTGTCTTGTGTATGGCAATGGTTGCAGGTGAGATCTCATTTTTGTCTTGTGTATGTCAATGGTTGCAGGTGAGATCTCATTTTTGTCTTGTGTATGGCAATGGTTGCAGGTGAGATCTCATTTTTGTCTTGTGTATGGCAATGGTTGCAGGTGAGATCTCATTTTTGTCTTGTGTATGTCAATGGTTGCAGGTGAGATCTCATTTTTGTCTTGTGTATGGCAATGGTTGCAGGTGAGATCTCATTTTTGTCTTGTGTATGTCAATGGTTGCAGGTGAGATCTCATTTTTGTCTTGTGTATGTCAATGGTTGCAGGTGAGATCTCATTTTTGTCTTGTGTATGTCAATGGTTGCAGGTGAGATCTCATTTTTGTCTTGTGTATGTCAATGGTTGCAGGTGAGATCTCATTTTTGTCTTGTGTATGGCAATGGTTGCAGGTGAGATCTCATTTTTGTCTTGTGTATGGCAATGGTTGCAGGTGAGATCTCATTTTTGTCTTGTGTATGGCAATGGTTGCAGGTGAGATCTCATTTTTGTCTTGTGTATGTCAATGGTTGCAGGTGAGATCTCATTTTTGTCTTGTGTATGGCAATGGTTGCAGGTGAGATCTCATTTTTGTCTTGTGTATGTCAATGGTTGCAGGTGAGATCTCATTTTTGTCTTGTGTATGGCAATGGTTGCAGGTGAGATCTCATTTTTGTCTTGTGTATATCAATGGTTGCAGGTGAGATCTCATTTTTGTCTTGTGTATGGCAATGGTTGCAGGTGAGATCTCATTTTTGTCTTGTGTATGTCAATGGTTGCAGGTGAGATCTCATTTTGTCTTGTGTATGGCAATGGTTGCAGGTGAGATCTCATTTTTGTCTTGTGTATGGCAATGGTTGCAGGTGAGATCTCATTTTTGTCTTGTGTATGTCAATGGTTGCAGGTGAGATCTCATTTTTGTCTTGTGTATGGCAATGGTTGCAGGTGAGATCTCATTTTTGTCTTGTGTATGTCAATGGTTGCAGGTGAGATCTCATTTTTGTCTTGTGTATGGCAATGGTTGCAGGTGAGATCTCATTTTTGTCTTGTGTATGGCAATGGTTGCAGGTGAGATCTCATTTTTGTCTTGTGTATGGCAATGGTTGCAGGTGAGATCTCATTTTTGTCTTGTGTATGGCAATGGTTGCAGGTGAGATCTCATTTTTGTCTTGTGTATGGCAATGGTTGCAGGTGAGATCTCATTTTTGTCTTGTGTATGGCAATGGTTGCAGGTGAGATCTCATTTTTGTCTTGTGTATGGCAATGGTTGCAGGTGAGATCTCATTTTTGTCTTGTGTATGGCAATGGTTGCAGGTGAGATCTCATTTTTGTCTTGTGTATGGCAATGGTTGCAGGTGAGATCTCATTTTTGTCTTGTGTATGGCAATGGTTGCAGGTGAGATCTCATTTTGTCTTGTGTATGGCAATGGTTGCAGGTGAGATCTCATTTTTGTCTTGTGTATGGCAATGGTTGCAGGTGAGATCTCATTTTTGTCTTGTGTATGTCAATGGTTGCAGGTGAGATCTCATTTTTGTCTTGTGTATGGCAATGGTTGCAGGTGAGATCTCATTTTTGTCTTGTGTATGTCAATGGTTGCAGGTGAGATCTCATTTTTGTCTTGTGTATGTCAATGGTTGCAGGTGAGATCTCATTTTTGTCTTGTGTATGTCAATGGTTGCAGGTGAGATCTCATTTTTGTCTTGTGTATGGCAATGGTTGCAGGTGAGATCTCATTTTTGTCTTGTGTATGGCAATGGTTGCAGGTGAGATCTCATTTTTGTCTTGTGTATGTCAATGGTTGCAGGTGAGATCTCATTTTTGTCTTGTGTATGTCAATGGTTGCAGGTGAGATCTCATTTTTGTCTTGTGTATGGCAATGGTTGCAGGTGAGATCTCATTTTTGTCTTGTGTATGGCAATGGTTGCAGGTGAGATCTCATTTTGTCTTGTGTATGGCAATGGTTGCAGGTGAGATCTCATTTTTGTCTTGTGTATGGCAATGGTTGCAGGTGAGATCTCATTTTTGTCTTGTGTATGTCAATGGTTGCAGGTGAGATCTCATTTTTGTCTTGTGTATGGCAATGGTTGCAGGTGAGATCTCATTTTTGTCTTGTGTATGTCAATGGTTGCAGGTGAGATCTCATTTTTGTCTTGTGTATGTCAATGGTTGCAGGTGAGATCTCATTTTTGTCTTGTGTATGTCAATGGTTGCAGGTGAGATCTCATTTTTGTCTTGTGTATGTCAATGGTTGCAGGTGAGATCTCATTTTTGTCTTGTGTATGTCAATGGTTGCAGGTGAGATCTCATTTTTGTCTTGTGTATGTCAATGGTTGCAGGTGAGATCTCATTTTTGTCTTGTGTATGGCAATGGTTGCAGGTGAGATCTCATTTTTGTCTTGTGTATGGCAATGGTTGCAGGTGAGATCTCATTTTTGTCTTGTGTATGGCAATGGTTGCAGGTGAGATCTCATTTTTGTCTTGTGTATGGCAATGGTTGCAGGTGAGATCTCATTTTTGTCTTGTGTATGGCAATGGTTGCAGGTGAGATCTCATTTTTGTCTTGTGTATGTCAATGGTTGCAGGTGAGATCTCATTTTTGTCTTGTGTATGGCAATGGTTGCAGGTGAGATCTCATTTTTGTCTTGTGTATGGCAATGGTTGCAGGTGAGATCTCATTTTTGTCTTGTGTATGGCAATGGTTGCAGGTGAGATCTCATTTTTGTCTTGTGTATGTCAATGGTTGCAGGTGAGATCTCATTTTTGTCTTGTGTATGGCAATGGTTGCAGGTGAGATCTCATTTTTGTCTTGTGTATGGCAATGGTTGCAGGTGAGATCTCATTTTTGTCTTGTGTATGGCAATGGTTGCAGGTGAGATCTCATTTTTGTCTTGTGTATGGCAATGGTTGCAGGTGAGATCTCATTTTTGTCTTGTGTATGGCAATGGTTGCAGGTGAGATCTCATTTTTGTCTTGTGTATGGCAATGGTTGCAGGTGAGATCTCATTTTTGTCTTGTGTATGGCAATGGTTGCAGGTGAGATCTCATTTTTGTCTTGTGTATGGCAATGGTTGCAGGTGAGATCTCATTTTTGTCTTGTGTATGGCAATGGTTGCAGGTGAGATCTCATTTTTGTCTTGTGTATGGCAATGGTTGCAGGTGAGATCTCATTTTTGTCTTGTGTATGTCAATGGTTGCAGGTGAGATCTCATTTTTGTCTTGTGTATGGCAATGGTTGCAGGTGAGATCTCATTTTTGTCTTGTGTATGTCAATGGTTGCAGGTGAGATCTCATTTTTGTCTTGTGTATGGCAATGGTTGCAGGTGAGATCTCATTTTTGTCTTGTGTATGGCAATGGTTGCAGGTGAGATCTCATTTTTGTCTTGTGTATGGCAATGGTTGCAGGTGAGATCTCATTTTTGTCTTGTGTATGGCAATGGTTGCAGGTGAGATCTCATTTTTGTCTTGTGTATGGCAATGGTTGCAGGTGAGATCTCATTTTTGTCTTGTGTATGGCAATGGTTGCAGGTGAGATCTCATTTTTGTCTTGTGTATGGCAATGGTTGCAGGTGAGATCTCATTTTTGTCTTGTGTATGTCAATGGTTGCAGGTGAGATCTCATTTTTGTCTTGTGTATGTCAATGGTTGCAGGTGAGATCTCATTTTTGTCTTGTGTATGGCAATGGTTGCAGGTGAGATCTCATTTTTGTCTTGTGTATGGCAATGGTTGCAGGTGAGATCTCATTTTTGTCTTGTGTATGGCAATGGTTGCAGGTGAGATCTCATTTTTGTCTTGTGTATGTCAATGGTTGCAGGTGAGATCTCATTTTTGTCTTGTGTATGGCAATGGTTGCAGGTGAGATCTCATTTTTGTCTTGTGTATGGCAATGGTTGCAGGTGAGATCTCATTTTTGTCTTGTGTATGGCAATGGTTGCAGGTGAGATCTCATTTTTGTCTTGTGTATGGCAATGGTTGCAGGTGAGATCTCATTTTTGTCTTGTGTATGGCAATGGTTGCAGGTGAGATCTCATTTTTGTCTTGTGTATGGCAATGGTTGCAGGTGAGATCTCATTTTTGTCTTGTGTATGGCAATGGTTGCAGGTGAGATCTCATTTTTGTCTTGTGTATGTCAATGGTTGCAGGTGAGATCTCATTTTTGTCTTGTGTATGGCAATGGTTGCAGGTGAGATCTCATTTTTGTCTTGTGTATGGCAATGGTTGCAGGTGAGATCTCATTTTTGTCTTGTGTATGGCAATGGTTGCAGGTGAGATCTCATTTTTGTCTTGTGTATGGCAATGGTTGCAGGTGAGATCTCATTTTTGTCTTGTGTATGGCAATGGTTGCAGGTGAGATCTCATTTTTGTCTTGTGTATGGCAATGGTTGCAGGTGAGATCTCATTTTTGTCTTGTGTATGGCAATGGTTGCAGGTGAGATCTCATTTTTGTCTTGTGTATGGCAATGGTTGCAGGTGAGATCTCATTTTTGTCTTGTGTATGGCAATGGTTGCAGGTGAGATCTCATTTTTGTCTTGTGTATGGCAATGGTTGCAGGTGAGATCTCATTTTTGTCTTGTGTATGGCAATGGTTGCAGGTGAGATCTCATTTTTGTCTTGTGTATGGCAATGGTTGCAGGTGAGATCTCATTTTTGTCTTGTGTATGGCAATGGTTGCAGGTGAGATCTCATTTTTGTCTTGTGTATGGCAATGGTTGCAGGTGAGATCTCATTTTTGTCTTGTGTATGGCAATGGTTGCAGGTGAGATCTCATTTTTGTCTTGTGTATGGCAATGGTTGCAGGTGAGATCTCATTTTTGTCTTGTGTATGGCAATGGTTGCAGGTGAGATCTCATTTTTGTCTTGTGTATGGCAATGGTTGCAGGTGAGATCTCATTTTTGTCTTGTGTATGGCAATGGTTGCAGGTGAGATCTCATTTTTGTCTTGTGTATGGCAATGGTTGCAGGTGAGATCTCATTTTTGTCTTGTGTATGTCAATGGTTGCAGGTGAGATCTCATTTTTGTCTTGTGTATGTCAATGGTTGCAGGTGAGATCTCATTTTTGTCTTGTGTATGTCAATGGTTGCAGGTGAGATCTCATTTTTGTCTTGTGTATGTCAATGGTTGCAGGTGAGATCTCATTTTTGTCTTGTGTATGGCAATGGTTGCAGGTGAGATCTCATTTTTGTCTTGTGTATGGCAATGGTTGCAGGTGAGATCTCATTTTTGTCTTGTGTATGGCAATGGTTGCAGGTGAGATCTCATTTTTGTCTTGTGTATGGCAATGGTTGCAGGTGAGATCTCATTTTTGTCTTGTGTATGGCAATGGTTGCAGGTGAGATCTCATTTTTGTCTTGTGTATGGCAATGGTTGCAGGTGAGATCTCATTTTTGTCTTGTGTATGGCAATGGTTGCAGGTGAGATCTCATTTTTGTCTTGTGTATGGCAATGGTTGCAGGTGAGATCTCATTTTTGTCTTGTGTATGGCAATGGTTGCAGGTGAGATCTCATTTTTGTCTTGTGTATGGCAATGGTTGCAGGTGAGATCTCATTTTTGTCTTGTGTATGGCAATGGTTGCAGGTGAGATCTCATTTTTGTCTTGTGTATGGCAATGGTTGCAGGTGAGATCTCATTTTTGTCTTGTGTATGGCAATGGTTGCAGGTGAGATCTCATTTTTGTCTTGTGTATGGCAATGGTTGCAGGTGAGATCTCATTTTTGTCTTGTGTATGGCAATGGTTGCAGGTGAGATCTCATTTTTGTCTTGTGTATGGCAATGGTTGCAGGTGAGATCTCATTTTTGTCTTGTGTATGGCAATGGTTGCAGGTGAGATCTCATTTTTGTCTTGTGTATGGCAATGGTTGCAGGTGAGATCTCATTTTTGTCTTGTGTATGGCAATGGTTGCAGGTGAGATCTCATTTTTGTCTTGTGTATGGCAATGGTTGCAGGTGAGATCTCATTTTTGTCTTGTGTATGGCAATGGTTGCAGGTGAGATCTCATTTTTGTCTTGTGTATGGCAATGGTTGCAGGTGAGATCTCATTTTTGTCTTGTGTATGGCAATGGTTGCAGGTGAGATCTCATTTTTGTCTTGTGTATGGCAATGGTTGCAGGTGAGATCTCATTTTTGTCTTGTGTATGGCAATGGTTGCAGGTGAGATCTCATTTTTGTCTTGTGTATGGCAATGGTTGCAGGTGAGATCTCATTTTTGTCTTGTGTATGGCAATGGTTGCAGGTGAGATCTCATTTTTGTCTTGTGTATGGCAATGGTTGCAGGTGAGATCTCATTTTTGTCTTGTGTATGGCAATGGTTGCAGGTGAGATCTCATTTTTGTCTTGTGTATGGCAATGGTTGCAGGTGAGATCTCATTTTTGTCTTGTGTATGTCAATGGTTGCAGGTGAGATCTCATTTTTGTCTTGTGTATGTCAATGGTTGCAGGTGAGATCTCATTTTTGTCTTGTGTATGGCAATGGTTGCAGGTGAGATCTCATTTTTGTCTTGTGTATGGCAATGGTTGCAGGTGAGATCTCATTTTTGTCTTGTGTATGTCAATGGTTGCAGGTGAGATCTCATTTTTGTCTTGTGTATGTCAATGGTTGCAGGTGAGATCTCATTTTTGTCTTGTGTATGGCAATGGTTGCAGGTGAGATCTCATTTTTGTCTTGTGTATGGCAATGGTTGCAGGTGAGATCTCATTTTTGTCTTGTGTATGGCAATGGTTGCAGGTGAGATCTCATTTTTGTCTTGTGTATGGCAATGGTTGCAGGTGAGATCTCATTTTTGTCTTGTGTATGGCAATGGTTGCAGGTGAGATCTCATTTTTGTCTTGTGTATGGCAATGGTTGCAGGTGAGATCTCATTTTTGTCTTGTGTATGTCAATGGTTGCAGGTGAGATCTCATTTTTGTCTTGTGTATGTCAATGGTTGCAGGTGAGATCTCATTTTTGTCTTGTGTATGTCAATGGTTGCAGGTGAGATCTCATTTTTGTCTTGTGTATGGCAATGGTTGCAGGTGAGATCTCATTTTTGTCTTGTGTATGTCAATGGTTGCAGGTGAGATCTCATTTTTGTCTTGTGTATGGCAATGGTTGCAGGTGAGATCTCATTTTTGTCTTGTGTATGGCAATGGTTGCAGGTGAGATCTCATTTTTGTCTTGTGTATGGCAATGGTTGCAGGTGAGATCTCATTTTTGTCTTGTGTATGGCAATGGTTGCAGGTGAGATCTCATTTTTGTCTTGTGTATGGCAATGGTTGCAGGTGAGATCTCATTTTTGTCTTGTGTATGGCAATGGTTGCAGGTGAGATCTCATTTTTGTCTTGTGTATGGCAATGGTTGCAGGTGAGATCTCATTTTTGTCTTGTGTATGGCAATGGTTGCAGGTGAGATCTCATTTTTGTCTTGTGTATGGCAATGGTTGCAGGTGAGATCTCATTTTTGTCTTGTGTATGGCAATGGTTGCAGGTGAGATCTCATTTTTGTCTTGTGTATGGCAATGGTTGCAGGTGAGATCTCATTTTTGTCTTGTGTATGGCAATGGTTGCAGGTGAGATCTCATTTTTGTCTTGTGTATGGCAATGGTTGCAGGTGAGATCTCATTTTTGTCTTGTGTATGGCAATGGTTGCAGGTGAGATCTCATTTTTGTCTTGTGTATGGCAATGGTTGCAGGTGAGATCTCATTTTTGTCTTGTGTATGGCAATGGTTGCAGGTGAGATCTCATTTTTGTCTTGTGTATGGCAATGGTTGCAGGTGAGATCTCATTTTTGTCTTGTGTATGGCAATGGTTGCAGGTGAGATCTCATTTTTGTCTTGTGTATGGCAATGGTTGCAGGTGAGATCTCATTTTTGTCTTGTGTATGGCAATGGTTGCAGGTGAGATCTCATTTTTGTCTTGTGTATGGCAATGGTTGCAGGTGAGATCTCATTTTTGTCTTGTGTATGGCAATGGTTGCAGGTGAGATCTCATTTTTGTCTTGTGTATGGCAATGGTTGCAGGTGAGATCTCATTTTTGTCTTGTGTATGGCAATGGTTGCAGGTGAGATCTCATTTTTGTCTTGTGTATGGCAATGGTTGCAGGTGAGATCTCATTTTTGTCTTGTGTATGGCAATGGTTGCAGGTGAGATCTCATTTTTGTCTTGTGTATGGCAATGGTTGCAGGTGAGATCTCATTTTTGTCTTGTGTATGGCAATGGTTGCAGGTGAGATCTCATTTTTGTCTTGTGTATGGCAATGGTTGCAGGTGAGATCTCATTTTTGTCTTGTGTATGGCAATGGTTGCAGGTGAGATCTCATTTTTGTCTTGTGTATGGCAATGGTTGCAGGTGAGATCTCATTTTTGTCTTGTGTATGGCAATGGTTGCAGGTGAGATCTCATTTTTGTCTTGTGTATGGCAATGGTTGCAGGTGAGATCTCATTTTTGTCTTGTGTATGGCAATGGTTGCAGGTGAGATCTCATTTTTGTCTTGTGTATGGCAATGGTTGCAGGTGAGATCTCATTTTTGTCTTGTGTATGGCAATGGTTGCAGGTGAGATCTCATTTTTGTCTTGTGTATGGCAATGGTTGCAGGTGAGATCTCATTTTTGTCTTGTGTATGGCAATGGTTGCAGGTGAGATCTCATTTTTGTCTTGTGTATGGCAATGGTTGCAGGTGAGATCTCATTTTTGTCTTGTGTATGGCAATGGTTGCAGGTGAGATCTCATTTTTGTCTTGTGTATGGCAATGGTTGCAGGTGAGATCTCATTTTTGTCTTGTGTATGGCAATGGTTGCAGGTGAGATCTCATTTTTGTCTTGTGTATGGCAATGGTTGCAGGTGAGATCTCATTTTTGTCTTGTGTATGGCAATGGTTGCAGGTGAGATCTCATTTTTGTCTTGTGTATGGCAATGGTTGCAGGTGAGATCTCATTTTTGTCTTGTGTATGGCAATGGTTGCAGGTGAGATCTCATTTTTGTCTTGTGTATGTCAATGGTTGCAGGTGAGATCTCATTTTTGTCTTGTGTATGGCAATGGTTGCAGGTGAGATCTCATTTTTGTCTTGTGTATGGCAATGGTTGCAGGTGAGATCTCATTTTTGTCTTGTGTATGGCAATGGTTGCAGGTGAGATCTCATTTTTGTCTTGTGTATGGCAATGGTTGCAGGTGAGATCTCATTTTTGTCTTGTGTATGGCAATGGTTGCAGGTGAGATCTCATTTTTGTCTTGTGTATGGCAATGGTTGCAGGTGAGATCTCATTTTTGTCTTGTGTATGGCAATGGTTGCAGGTGAGATCTCATTTTTGTCTTGTGTATGGCAATGGTTGCAGGTGAGATCTCATTTTTGTCTTGTGTATGGCAATGGTTGCAGGTGAGATCTCATTTTTGTCTTGTGTATGGCAATGGTTGCAGGTGAGATCTCATTTTTGTCTTGTGTATGGCAATGGTTGCAGGTGAGATCTCATTTTTGTCTTGTGTATGGCAATGGTTGCAGGTGAGATCTCATTTTTGTCTTGTATATGGCAATGGTTGCAGGTGAGATCTCATTTTTGTCTTGTGTATGGCAATGGTTGCAGGTGAGATCTCATTTTTGTCTTGTGTATGGCAATGGTTGCAGGTGAGATCTCATTTTTGTCTTGTGTATGGCAATGGTTGCAGGTGAGATCTCATTTTTGTCTTGTGTATGGCAATGGTTGCAGGTGAGATCTCATTTTTGTCTTGTGTATGGCAATGGTTGCAGGTGAGATCTCATTTTTGTCTTGTGTATGGCAATGGTTGCAGGTGAGATCTCATTTTTGTCTTGTGTATGGCAATGGTTGCAGGTGAGATCTCATTTTTGTCTTGTGTATGGCAATGGTTGCAGGTGAGATCTCATTTTTGTCTTGTGTATGGCAATGGTTGCAGGTGAGATCTCATTTTTGTCTTGTGTATGGCAATGGTTGCAGGTGAGATCTCATTTTTGTCTTGTGTATGGCAATGGTTGCAGGTGAGATCTCATTTTTGTCTTGCGTATGGCAATGGTTGCAGGTGAGATCTCATTTTTGTCTTGTGTATGGCAATGGTTGCAGGTGAGATCTCATTTTGTCTTGTGTATGGCAATGGTTGCAGGTGAGATCTCATTTTTGTCTTGTGTATGGCAATGGTTGCAGGTGAGATCTCATTTTTGTCTTGTGTATGGCAATGGTTGCAGGTGAGATCTCATTTTTGTCTTGTGTATGGCAATGGTTGCAGGTGAGATCTCATTTTTGTCTTGTGTATGGCAATGGTTGCAGGTGAGATCTCATTTTTGTCTTGTGTATGGCAATGGTTGCAGGTGAGATCTCATTTTTGTCTTGTGTATGGCAATGGTTGCAGGTGAGATCTCATTTTTGTCTTGCGTATGGCAATGGTTGCAGGTGAGATCTCATTTTTGTCTTGTGTATGGCAATGGTTGCAGGTGAGATCTCATTTTTGTCTTGTGTATGGCAATGGTTGCAGGTGAGATCTCATTTTTGTCTTGCGTATGGCAATGGTTGCAGGTGAGATCTCATTTTTGTCTTGCGTATGGCAATGGTTGCAGGTGAGATCTCATTTTTTTGTTGTGTATGGCAATGGTTGCAGGTGAGATCTCATTTGTGTCTTGTATATGGCAATGGTTGCAGGTGAGATCTCATTTTTGTCTTGTGTATGGCAATGGTTGCAGGTGAGATCTCATTTTTGTCTTGTGTATGGCAATGGTTGCAGGTGAGATCTCATTTTTGTCTTGTGTATGGCAATGGTTGCAGGTGAGATCTCATTTTTGTCTTGTGTATGTCAATGGTTGCAGGTGAGATCTCATTTTTGTCTTGTGTATGTCAATGGTTGCAGGTGAGATCTCATTTTTGTCTTGTGTATGTCAATGGTTGCAGGTGAGATCTCATTTTTGTCTTGTGTATGGCAATGGTTGCAGGTGAGATCTCATTTTTGTCTTGTGTATGGCAATGGTTGCAGGTGAGATCTCATTTTTGTCTTGTGTATGGCAATGGTTGCAGGTGAGATCTCATTTTTGTCTTGTGTATGTCAATGGTTGCAGGTGAGATCTCATTTTTGTCTTGTGTATGTCAATGGTTGCAGGTGAGATCTCATTTTTGTCTTGTGTATGGCAATGGTTGCAGGTGAGATCTCATTTTTGTCTTGTGTATGGCAATGGTTGCAGGTGAGATCTCATTTTTGTCTTGTGTATGGCAATGGTTGCAGGTGAGATCTCATTTTTGTCTTGTGTATGGCAATGGTTGCAGGTGAGATCTCATTTTTGTCTTGTGTATGGCAATGGTTGCAGGTGAGATCTCATTTTTGTCTTGTGTATGGCAATGGTTGCAGGTGAGATCTCATTTTTGTCTTGTGTATGGCAATGGTTGCAGGTGAGATCTCATTTTTGTCTTGTGTATGGCAATGGTTGCAGGTGAGATCTCATTTTTGTCTTGTGTATGGCAATGGTTGCAGGTGAGATCTCATTTTTGTCTTGTGTATGGCAATGGTTGCAGGTGAGATCTCATTTTTGTCTTGTGTATGGCAATGGTTGCAGGTGAGATCTCATTTTTGTCTTGTGTATGGCAATGGTTGCAGGTGAGATCTCATTTTTGTCTTGTGTATGGCAATGGTTGCAGGTGAGATCTCATTTTTGTCTTGTGTATGGCAATGGTTGCAGGTGAGATCTCATTTTTGTCTTGTGTATGGCAATGGTTGCAGGTGAGATCTCATTTTTGTCTTGTGTATGTCAATGGTTGCAGGTGAGATCTCATTTTTGTCTTGTGTATGGCAATGGTTGCAGGTGAGATCTCATTTTTGTCTTGTGTATGGCAATGGTTGCAGGTGAGATCTCATTTTTGTCTTGTGTATGGCAATGGTTGCAGGTGAGATCTCATTTTTGTCTTGTGTATGGCAATGGTTGCAGGTGAGATCTCATTTTTGTCTTGTGTATGGCAATGGTTGCAGGTGAGATCTCATTTTTGTCTTGTGTATGGCAATGGTTGCAGGTGAGATCTCATTTTTGTCTTGTGTATGGCAATGGTTGCAGGTGAGATCTCATTTTTGTCTTGTGTATGGCAATGGTTGCAGGTGAGATCTCATTTTTGTCTTGTGTATGGCAATGGTTGCAGGTGAGATCTCATTTTTGTCTTGTGTATGTCAATGGTTGCAGGTGAGATCTCATTTTTGTCTTGTGTATGGCAATGGTTGCAGGTGAGATCTCATTTTTGTCTTGCGTATGGCAATGGTTGCAGGTGAGATCTCATTTTTGTCTTGTGTATGGCAATGGTTGCAGGTGAGATCTCATTTTTGTCTTGTGTATGGCAATGGTTGCAGGTGAGATCTCATTTTTGTCTTGTGTATGGCAATGGTTGCAGGTGAGATCTCATTTTTGTCTTGTGTATGGCAATGGTTGCAGGTGAGATCTCATTTTTGTCTTGTGTATGGCAATGGTTGCAGGTGAGATCTCATTTTTGTCTTGTGTATGGCAATGGTTGCAGGTGAGATCTCATTTTTGTCTTGTGTATGGCAATGGTTGCAGGTGAGATCTCATTTTTGTCTTGTATATGGCAATGGTTGCAGGTGAGATCTCATTTTTGTCTTGTGTATGGCAATGGTTGCAGGTGAGATCTCATTTTTGTCTTGTGTATGGCAATGGTTGCAGGTGAGATCTCATTTTTGTCTTGTGTATGGCAATGGTTGCAGGTGAGATCTCATTTTTGTCTTGTGTATGGCAATGGTTGCAGGTGAGATCTCATTTTTGTCTTGTGTATGTCAATGGTTGCAGGTGAGATCTCATTTTTGTCTTGTGTATGGCAATGGTTGCAGGTGAGATCTCATTTTTGTCTTGTGTATGGCAATGGTTGCAGGTGAGATCTCATTTTTGTCTTGTGTATGGCAATGGTTGCAGGTGAGATCTCATTTTTGTCTTGTGTATGGCAATGGTTGCAGGTGAGATCTCATTTTTGTCTTGTGTATGGCAATGGTTGCAGGTGAGATCTCATTTTTGTCTTGTGTATGGCAATGGTTGCAGGTGAGATCTCATTTTTGTCTTGTGTATGGCAATGGTTGCAGGTGAGATCTCATTTTTGTCTTGTGTATGGCAATGGTTGCAGGTGAGATCTCATTTTTGTCTTGTGTATGGCAATGGTTGCAGGTGAGATCTCATTTTTGTCTTGTGTATGGCAATGGTTGCAGGTGAGATCTCATTTTTGTCTTGTGTATGGCAATGGTTGCAGGTGAGATCTCATTTTTGTCTTGTGTATGGCAATGGTTGCAGGTGAGATCTCATTTTTGTCTTGTGTATGGCAATGGTTGCAGGTGAGATCTCATTTTTGTCTTGTGTATGGCAATGGTTGCAGGTGAGATCTCATTTTTGTCTTGTGTATGTCAATGGTTGCAGGTGAGATCTCATTTTTGTCTTGTGTATGGCAATGGTTGCAGGTGAGATCTCATTTTTGTCTTGTGTATGGCAATGGTTGCAGGTGAGATCTCATTTTTGTCTTGTGTATGGCAATGGTTGCAGGTGAGATCTCATTTTTGTCTTGTGTATGGCAATGGTTGCAGGTGAGATCTCATTTTTGTCTTGTGTATGGCAATGGTTGCAGGTGAGATCTCATTTTTGTCTTGTGTATGGCAATGGTTGCAGGTGAGATCTCATTTTTGTCTTGTGTATGGCAATGGTTGCAGGTGAGATCTCATTTTTGTCTTGTGTATGGCAATGGTTGCAGGTGAGATCTCATTTTTGTCTTGTGTATGGCAATGGTTGCAGGTGAGATCTCATTTTTGTCTTGTGTATGGCAATGGTTGCAGGTGAGATCTCATTTTTGTCTTGTGTATGGCAATGGTTGCAGGTGAGATCTCATTTTTGTCTTGTGTATGGCAATGGTTGCAGGTGAGATCTCATTTTTGTCTTGTGTATGGCAATGGTTGCAGGTGAGATCTCATTTTTGTCTTGTGTATGGCAATGGTTGCAGGTGAGATCTCATTTTTGTCTTGTGTATGGCAATGGTTGCAGGTGAGATCTCATTTTTGTCTTGTGTATGGCAATGGTTGCAGGTGAGATCTCATTTTTGTCTTGTGTATGGCAATGGTTGCAGGTGAGATCTCATTTTTGTCTTGTGTATGGCAATGGTTGCAGGTGAGATCTCATTTTTGTCTTGTGTATGGCAATGGTTGCAGGTGAGATCTCATTTTTGTCTTGTGTATGGCAATGGTTGCAGGTGAGATCTCATTTTTGTCTTGTGTATGGCAATGGTTGCAGGTGAGATCTCATTTTTGTCTTGTGTATGGCAATGGTTGCAGGTGAGATCTCATTTTTGTCTTGTGTATGGCAATGGTTGCAGGTGAGATCTCATTTTTGTCTTGTGTATGGCAATGGTTGCAGGTGAGATCTCATTTTTGTCTTGTGTATGGCAATGGTTGCAGGTGAGATCTCATTTTTGTCTTGCGTATGGCAATGGTTGCAGGTGAGATCTCATTTTTGTCTTGTGTATGGCAATGGTTGCAGGTGAGATCTCATTTTTGTCTTGTGTATGGCAATGGTTGCAGGTGAGATCTCATTTTTGTCTTGTGTATGGCAATGGTTGCAGGTGAGATCTCATTTTTGTCTTGTGTATGGCAATGGTTGCAGGTGAGATCTCATTTTTGTCTTGTGTATGGCAATGGTTGCAGGTGAGATCTCATTTTTGTCTTGTGTATGGCAATGGTTGCAGGTGAGATCTCATTTTTGTCTTGTGTATGGCAATGGTTGCAGGTGAGATCTCATTTTTGTCTTGTGTATGGCAATGGTTGCAGGTGAGATCTCATTTTTGTCTTGTGTATGGCAATGGTTGCAGGTGAGATCTCATTTTTGTCTTGTGTATGGCAATGGTTGCAGGTGAGATCTCATTTTTGTCTTGCGTATGGCAATGGTTGCAGGTGAGATCTCATTTTTGTCTTGTGTATGGCAATGGTTGCAGGTGAGATCTCACTTTTGTCTTGTGTATGGCAATGGTTGCAGGTGAGATCTCATTTTTGTCTTGTGTATGGCAATGGTTGCAGGTGAGATCTCATTTTTGTCTTGTGTATGGCAATGGTTGCAGGTGAGATCTCATTTTTGTCTTGTGTATGTCAATGGTTGCAGGTGAGATCTCATTTTTGTCTTGTGTATGGCAATGGTTGCAGGTGAGATCTCATTTTTGTCTTGTGTATGTCAATGGTTGCAGGTGAGATCTCATTTTTGTCTTGTGTATGGCAATGGTTGCAGGTGAGATCTCATTTTTGTCTTGTGTATGGCAATGGTTGCAGGTGAGATCTCATTTTTGTCTTGTGTATGGCAATGGTTGCAGGTGAGATCTCATTTTTGTCTTGTGTATGGCAATGGTTGCAGGTGAGATCTCATTTTTGTCTTGTGTATGGCAATGGTTGCAGGTGAGATCTCATTTTTGTCTTGTGTATGGCAATGGTTGCAGGTGAGATCTCATTTTTGTCTTGTATATGGCAATGGTTGCAGGTGAGATCTCATTTTTGTCTTGTGTATGTCAATGGTTGCAGGTGAGATCTCATTTTTGTCTTGTGTATGGCAATGGTTGCAGGTGAGATCTCATTTTTGTCTTGTGTATGGCAATGGTTGCAGGTGAGATCTCATTTTTGTCTTGTGTATGGCAATGGTTGCAGGTGAGATCTCATTTTTGTCTTGCGTATGGCAATGGTTGCAGGTGAGATCTCATTTTTGTCTTGTGTATGGCAATGGTTGCAGGTGAGATCTCATTTTTGTCTTGCGTATGGCAATGGTTGCAGGTGAGATCTCATTTTTGTCTTGCGTATGGCAATGGTTGCAGGTGAGATCTCATTTTTGTCTTGTGTATGGCAATGGTTGCAGGTGAGATCTCATTTGTGTCTTGTATATGGCAATGGTTGCAGGTGAGATCTCATTTTTGTCTTGTGTATGGCAATGGTTGCAGGTGAGATCTCATTTTTGTCTTGTGTATGGCAATGGTTGCAGGTGAGATCTCATTTTTGTCTTGTGTATGGCAATGGTTGCAGGTGAGATCTCATTTTTGTCTTGTGTATGGCAATGGTTGCAGGTGAGTTCTCATTTTTGTCTTGTGTATGGCAATGGTTGCAGGTGAGATCTCATTTTTGTCTTGTCTATGTCAATGGTTGCAGGTGAGATCTCATTTTTGTCTTGTGTATGGCAATGGTTGCAGGTGAGATCTCAGTTTTGTCTTGTGTATGGCAATGGTTGCAGGTGAGATCTCATTTTTGTCTTGTGTATGGCAATGGTTGCAGGTGAGATCTCATTTTTGTCTTGTGTATGTCAATGGTTGCAGGTGAGATCTCATTTTTGTCTTGTGTATGGCAATGGTTGCAGGTGAGATCTCAGTTTTGTCTTGTGTATGGCAATGATTGCAGGTGAGATCTCAGTTTTGTCTTGTGTATGGCAATGGTTGCAGGTGAGATCTCATTTTTGTCTTGTGTATGGCAATGGTTGCAGGTGAGATCTCATTTTTGTCTTGTGTATGTCAATGGTTGCAGGTGAGATCTCATTTTTGTCTTGTGTATGTCAATGGTTGCAGGTGAGATCTCATTTTTGTCTTGTGTATGGCAATGGTTGCAGGTGAGATCTCATTTTTGTCTTGCGTATGGCAATGGTTGCAGGTGAGATCTCATTTTTGTCTTGCGTATGGCAATGGTTGCAGGTGAGATCTCATTTTTGTCTTGTGTATGGCAATGGTTGCAGGTGAGATCTCATTTTTGTCTTGTGTATGGCAATGGTTGCAGGTGAGATCTCATATTTGTTTTGCGTATGGCAATGGTTGCAGGTGAGATCTCATTTTTGTCTTGTGTATGGCAATGGTTGCAGGTGAGATCTCATTTTTGTCTTGCGTATGGCAATGGTTGCAGGTGAGATCTCATTTTTGTCTTGTGTATGGCAATGGTTGCAGGTGAGATCTCATTTTTGTCTTGCGTATGGCAATGGTTGCAGGTGAGATCTCATTTTTGTCTTGTCTATGGCAATGGTTGCAGGTGAGATCTCATTTTTGTCTTGTGTATGGCAATGGTTGCAGGTGAGATCTCATTTTTGTCTTGTGTATGGCAATGGTTGCAGGTGAGATCTCATTTTTGTCTTGTGTATGGCAATGGTTGCAGGTGAGATCTCATTTTTGTCTTGCGTATGGCAATGGTTGCAGGTGAGATCTCATTTTTGTCTTGCGTATGGCAATGGTTGCAGGTGAGATCTCATTTTTGTCTTGTGTATGGCAATGGTTGCAGGTGAGATCTCATTTTGTCTTGTGTATGGCAATGGTTGCAGGTGAGATCTCATTTTTGTCTTGTGCATATGGCAATGGTTGCAGGTGAGATCTCATTTTGTCTTGTGTATGGCAATGGTTGCAGGTGAGATCTCATTTTTGTCTTGTGTATGGCAATGGTTGCAGGTGAGATCTCATTTTTGTCTTGTGTATGGCAATGGTTGCAGGTGAGATCTCATTTTTGTCTTGTGTATGTCAATGGTTGCAGGTGAGATCTCATTTTTGTCTTGTGTATGGCAATGGTTGCAGGTGAGATCTCATTTTTGTCTTGTGTATGGCAATGGTTGCAGGTGAGATCTCATTTTTGTCTTGTGTATGGCAATGGTTGCAGGTGAGATCTCATTTTTGTCTTGTGTATGGCAATGGTTGCAGGTGAGATCTCATTTTTGTCTTGTGTATGGCAATGGTTGCAGGTGAGATCTCGTTGTTTCAAAATGGCACTGGCTTCTTTGTGTCTCGCTACAACCACTTTTGTTTTGCTAAAAATACATAATTTCCAGTGCTGTTGTATAAGATTACAAAAAAACCCCCAAAAAGCTTACAACACTGTTATGAGATTAGAGCCGAGGAGTGTTGTTAGGTTTAATTAGTTTACTGCCCATTTGTAAATACTCTG
The DNA here is from genome assembly GCF_006345805.1 of Octopus sinensis. Lineage (NCBI taxonomy): Eukaryota > Metazoa > Mollusca > Cephalopoda > Octopoda > Octopodidae > Octopus > Octopus sinensis. The sequence goes on along the minus strand of NC_043014.1, from coordinate 52,652,690 downwards.
CTCTTAGTGTTTACTGCAGTGGAGAAAAGTCTTACACAGTTAACGAGTTGACTTCTATCATACATAGGACCTGATTTATAGGTGGTTGAAGAAGGCAATTGCCCCAGGCATTCACTAGATATAGGACCCTCCTGCTATGTAGGGTATGTAACACTTAATATAGGAAGGTCCCACTTCTTGACAGTTTTGCATGTGGAGGCTCTCTTTGAATAAACAAACATATCCTTAAAAATGTAATGGACCCTTTTTTTTTTATAAATAACTAGTTTTAACTCCATTAGTGACATCAATTCATTGAATTAAAAAACCCTTTGTTACCCATTCCCAAAGCAGCCACAATTCCCATTGAATTTAATTGTTGTTAAAACACCCCCAAAAAAGTGTGTGTGTGTGAGAGAGAGAGAGAGAGAGAGAGAGAAAGAGAGAGAGTATGGATGTATATAAGGATAGATAAAGAGATTGATAGAAAGAAGTTATTTATCGTCTTTAGAGCACATTGACCACTGGCCATTAAAGACACACACACATTGCCACTGTAAACTTCATTATTTCAATGAGACGTTGAAAAATGTCTTAATTTATGAAAGAGCAAGTAAGTAATATGTTCCAAAATTTAAATTTTGTATTTGGTTTCAATTATAAAATTACGTCTCTCAACAGCTAAAAGCATTTTTTCTTCAGCTTTAGAATTATTGCTTTTGTGCTCACATGTTTTCTTTTAATCTTTCCCCTATTTTTCATCCTTTTGTCAAATACTTGAAATAGCTACAAGGAAGTAGGACAAAATGAGTTACTACCAATTTCTCATTATTTTCTCATGAATTGTTTGAAAACATTACATTTGCGAGTATTGCATCACCATTCTGTATTCTTGCATCTTCTTTGGCAGCAAACATTGGCCACCATTGTTGCAGTTACAGTTGAGACAGATTGAAACTGTCAGGTAACCGATACTTTAAAGAAATTTTCTCTCAACTTTGACCCAGTCGTAATTGAGGTTGCTAATAAAATATCGAGATAATTTTGGGTGGTCAGGGGTGCTTAGACCAGAATTCTGCAGAAAGCCCCTCCAGCAGGTTGTGAAGAAGCCATAGAGAATGTTTTATGTTGAAAGTTTTGGTTTAGTCAAGTTTCGTTAATTTCATTTTTTGCTATTTCCCCATGATTCCCTTTCATTTGACCAAGATATTGATGTTTTATGAGTTTTTTCCCCAAATATTATTCTGGAGAATTGAAGAGGCAAATTTACCTTGTCTTGTCTTACTCATTTTTCCCCATCTAAATTTGTCTTTTATATGCTCAAAGAGAATGAGAGATAACTTTCTGAAATAGTGTTCAGATTATGCTACAATGCTTTCAATACATTCAGAGAAGCTCATTTGCTTAGCTGCGAGGCAATGACCCTCACCGAGACAATGACCCTCACCGAGGCAATGACCCTCACCGAGGCAATGACCCTCACCGAGGCAATGAGCTCACCGAGGCAATGACCCTCACTAAGGCAATGACCCTCACTAAGGCAATGATCCTCTCTGAGGCAATAACTAGTGACCGTGACCTTTGGAAATATGCTGTGCTTGAGAAGACTCGGCAAGCCAAGTGAGACCACAACCTGTGGCCTATGCCAGGGGTGTAACCAGCCCACTTATGCATACCTTTCCTTCATTGGACACTAAACTCTGCTTTCAAAGACCTGTTGAGGCAAGTGAAATTGAAATCAAATTCAATGACTGGCATCTGTGCAAATGGAGCGCTAAGAGTACCATCCGAGCATGATCATTGCCAGAGCAAAAAACTGGCTTCTGTGCCAGTGGCATGTAAAAAGCATCATTCGAGTGTGGTCGTTACCTGCATCACCTTACTGGTACTTGTGCTGGTGGCACGTGTAAAAAACATCTGAGCAAGGTTGTTGCCAGTGCCGCTGGACTAGAAACAGGAAAACCAGATGTTCAGAATATTATTATTATGGCCAGGTTATTTATGATTACAGCAACAAAGTCTACTTGCCACACTTTAGTACTCCTATGCCACTTCTTTTGACACTGAATTACATGGGAAATAGATCCATCTTTTTTTACAGAATATTCCATGCTTGAACACCACTGGCTTGATGACCCCCATTTCTTCCATCTTCCAGAGTTCAATATTGAGCTTCTTTTCCAAGTGAACTGAGCATTTCCAAGGTGGGTCAATGAAGGGTTCCGATCTTGCTTTTATGTACAGTTGTGTGGGTCCTTTGAAGTTGCCCAGGCTGTCAAAAAGATTTGAGTATGTTTCTTTCAGGCCTTTGATTGTTGTGATATCAGGAGCTGAATCCAGTTTTATTGCCTCACCTGTTGGCAATACGATAATTGGGGGTCCATCCACGTCTACCACATAGAATTTGGCATCATGGAATTTACTGCCATTTGAGCAAAGCTGAAAGTAGATTGATCCCAAGCATTTGATTTTTTGGCCATTGTCTGCCATCAGACGAATGTTTTTCTCTGGTTTAAGCATGTCTGCAGTTGGAGTTGATTTGTACATCTGGTGATATGCACACATTGGCAATGTGTTGCCTGCTGCTCCCGTATCAGTCTTTAATTTTATTGTTGTACCTGTAGTAGCACCAATTCATGGCAGCTGGCAATATGACGTAATGTCATATTGCCGGAGAAATATGATTGTCATTTTCCCATTGGTTGAAATAACTGCTATTATAGGAATTCTGAAAATTAGTTAAAGAATATTTTTATGTGATTTCAATTCTTTAAAGTCAAGTTGAGTAGTAATAAAAACCCTGGATTTTGGGGAAAAATTTGTGGGATGTAACTAAACTCCATGACACTCACTCCTTTGAGACATTGGTTATTTTTTTATGCCATGTCTATGAAAAATCCAACAAGACTTGTTTGAATTGTTGAGATCTTTATAGTTAGTATGAAGAATTAGTTAGCATAAATTTTAAGTCGTAATTCTCTATGACAAAATTACTTTACTTCAAATTGTATTATAAATGTTAAAAATGCTAAATGTACATAAATAAAATAATGTAGTAATTACTTTCTCTTTCTTCATGTTCTTCAACTTATTAATGAAATGTATTTCTGTAATTATGAAACTGTATTTTTTTTATAGCGCTTAAAAGAAGATGAAATTATTTATATTCAACATACATGCATGCATAAAATGTCCGTTAGCGTTTCAGAGTATATATTTCTCACTATGGCGTTTATGTAGCTGGAGTCAGGATTTATGTATAATGATAACACTTATAAGCAAGTTATAAGTCACGGGTTTATCAGTATATATATCCCTGCTTCAAAAGTAAAATATGTTTATCCATTTCCAAATAGGAAACATAAAAGTAGCATAACACTAACAGCCAACCAAGCAAAAATCATCTGCTATAAAAACTGGTGACCGCTATATACCGTTTCTTTCTGTGGACATATGACATCCAATGTCGCAAACGCTTCGTTTCACATGATTGAAATTTGTATGCAGTAGTAGGGATCACAGTTCTCTTCTTTTGAGTCAGTATGAGCCTTGTTCCTTGATTCTATAACATGGAAGTTTTTGTGTGTTCTTTTTCCATCACCATTTTTCTGTCCTCTTCTTTCTTGTTTGTTCGGTCGACAACAGAATTTTTTCCTTTTTGTTGCAGAAGTTGCATGAATCATTGAATGCACTTTCTTGCAATTTGTCCATGTGTATCGGTTTCCTTCTCATCAGTATCTGATAAGCTGGGTGTTTGTATCTTTGTTTGTCTCCCTCTTGACAACGGGTGTTGGCGTGTTTACATCCCAGTAACTTAACAGTTCAGTAAAAGAGTCTGCTAGAATAAGTACCACACTTAAAAAAAGTAAAATAAATAAGCATTAAGGTCGATTCACTTGACGAAAATTCTTCAAGGCACTGCTGCCCCAGCATGGCCACAGTCTAATGACTGAAATAAATAAAAAGATGTAAATATGTATACATCTGTGTGTGTATGTGTGTGTGTGTGGGGGGGGGTGTCTCTTTGTTTCGACATTGCACGGTTGCCGTAAATAAGTGTTGCTGTCATCCAAGCAGTGTCATTCATTTCCCATTTTCTTGGGAAATATGTTTGGCCATAGGGAAAGATTCTTTGTTTCAAAAGCATCTGGTCTTTGAAAATCTGCTCCAGTAGCCACCGTCCTGACACATGCATGGAAAAGTGAAAGCTAAAATGATGATGATGATGCAAAGGAGGAGGAGGAGAAGGAAGAGGAATAGGAGGGGAATGCTGCTGCTGCTGCTGATGATGATTTGTTTCATTCAACCATTCTTTTACGAGAATATGAATAATTACATTATATTTAAAAATTTAGATTTTCATGGAATTATTTTTTGTCATTTAAATATTGAAAAAATGGCGATATTTTTTTTGCAAGCCATCAGGACAATAATGCTTTAGTCTGCATAGAGATGTTTGGCAGTTCATGAAATACAGATGGAACTACACCCATGTTCCCTATACAACTCAATTTCATTTTATTTATGCACCTGTTTCAAGCCTAGCCAGGCTCATGAGCCCAGTTTCCTGGTTTCTATGGTGTATGTGTTCCCCCCAGCTGGACGAGATGCCAGTCCATTGCAGCGTTACCCAAGAAACAGGAAGAGAGAGTGAGAGAAAGTTGGGGTGAAAGAGTACAACTGGAGTCGCCCCCCCCCCTGCCGGAGCCTCGTGGAGCTTTAGGTGTTTTCGCTCAATAAACACACACAACGCCTGGTCTAGGAATCGAAACCATGATCCTCCGACCGTGAGTCCGCTGCCCTAACTACTGGGTCATTGCACCTCATACAACTCAATACAAAGCAAAATTGTTTTTGGTTGAGCAATACATTTCTTTATGAGAAACTGCAATTTCTCTTATAAGAAGCAGGCTGATATTTTTAAACTTCTTTATCTATATATATTTTTTGTGTTGTGGGAGATACAAGTTATGTCTAACCTGCTGTAAAATGCAATATTAAATACTATTTTAATCTAAATCCTTCCAAATTAGCTGTGTTTGTGTGTGTGTGAGAGAGAGAGTGAGAGAGAGAGAGAGAGGGAAAGAATATGCAGGTTATGAAATAAAATTTCAAATACAGTGAAATTAAGTCAGTTTAATTGAAGAACAAACTGACATATTTTACGTTGAAGATGAACGAACATCTTTGAATGTTTTGTAGGAAACTTATTGGAAAGACTGAAATTTAATGGGCAAAGGGAGGTAACTCCTGTTTCGTTAGATCAGTGATTCTCAACCAGGGTCCATGTAAGATTTTTTGGGGTCCACACAATAAAATAGTAAATTGGAGATCCACAATAGTATTTTAAGGGTCCTTGAAAAAATTTTGCTGTATTTTTTTGTTTTGCAGAGAACAGCGAGGTTTCTTTCTCTAACATTTTACACAGTTCAGCCGACATGAATTAATTTGAAAAACAGAATAGGAATTTTGAAAGAAGTTTCTATAAAACTAGTTTTTAAACATTGAATGGGGTATCCTCTAGAATAAAATGGTAGTTAAAGGGGGCCCATAGATAAAAAATGGTTGAGAACCCTTCTTTTAGATCTTACATGATTACACTGACCAAACAAATTTTTGTTGCACAGATACCAACAACTGGTATTATCTAATTTGCTGAATTCAAATATGAACTTTTTCTCTGTAAGCTCTAGATGTTTTGCAATTAAGGTTTTATTTTTTTTACATATTTTCCAAATTTCAAGCATTTCCTGAGATATGCTGTAATCCATCCGATAATTTTCTAGTTATGTTATCTTCAAACTAGGTGGAAAAAAGGCCTAAATATCTATGCATTGAGATTCTAACTTTATTCATATATACAAGTTAGTACACCACAATAAGAGTTAGGCTGTGAATGGAAAATTATAGATCTTATTCAGACAAGAATTTGCACTTGGAACTCTTGCATTTGTAGACTTACTCATTTAATGTTCCAGTAAATAAGAAACTTTTGCAGTTTGGTCAAGTAGATATTTTACTTGGAGCCTGGATGCTAGAACTTCAGCTGCTGTCTTAGAAAGTCCCTAATCACCCACTAGATCATAGTATTGTTAGCCAAATGGTTGAGGAGTTGGTTTTTCACTACCATAAGAAGTGTCTTGAAATTCTTCATACTCTTGTTTGGAAAAGGTAAATCCAAAGAAAACTGGAATCAGGAGTGTCTCAGAGTGCATAATTGCTGAAGGAGTATTGGGATAAGGTATTTTATATGTTTTTTTTCTTTCCAATGCCTTTTGTGTTGACCATACACAAATAACAGTGACCTGTGTGGTCCCTGGGCTGTTGCCAAACTATAGGAGCTCCAAATGGTTGGCCCTTTTGTTTTCCTTTTGTCCAGTCACGAAGCATTTCCTCACAACATGAAGGAACAATTTTTTGTCTTGGTGGCCAAGAGGAATTACAAAATAACCTTAATAATCCCGTCTCACAGACGATGTGATATTGCACGTTTGAGGAAAAAGCATGAAAGAGCTACACAGACATAGCAGAAGCCATCAGGATTATTCACACACATCTGTGTCTACTTGAAGAAGTCATGATCAGATCTGAAAAAAACCACTGTTGTCAATTCTTCATAGGTAGGATATATGTATCTCAGTAAGTCGAATATAATTATGAATTTATAAAAAGTTAATCTTCAAATAGCAAGAAAATTAGATCATGGTGGATAAAACTGATTACAAATTTGAAATTAACACAAAAAAAGACAGTTAAAATCAGTTAAAAATCTCTTGCATCATCATCATCGGTTAATGTCCACCTTCCATGCATGAGTAGGACAGTTCACAGGAGCTGGCCAGGTAGATAAACTGCCCTATGCTACTCAGTCTGTTTTGGAAATTAAAAAAACGTTAACCAACGTCATTATTGTGGAGCCTGGAGCTGACATGAAAAAGGCATACATACAACATACATATATACATACAAACATACAAACATACATACATACAACATACATACATACATACATACATGCATACATACATACATACATACATACATACATACATACATACATACATACATACATACAGCATGGAGCAACAACTAGTTTATGACATCCCACTTTGAATCTACCTCCATGCAACCCAAGAACAAGAGATCCCCACCTATAACCTCCAGCATAAAAGGCAGAAAACATTGGCAGACAACAAATGTAGGCTCTGCAAAACCAGGACTGAACACATCAGCCACATTATTGCCAACTGTGAGAGAATGTCTTCCAGATATTATCTTCCCACAAAGCATGGGGCATGATAGATTGGTCAGAGTGGTCTGGAATAGGATTAACAAAAAAGAGAATACCCACAAATGAAGTTGACCATATTGAGACCAATGGTTCAAAAGAATATTGGTGGAATTTGAAAATTAAAACAGTCACCAAAAAGACAACTGGCTAAATATTGTTGTGTGAGACTACAAAGAAAAGACCCTCTTCTGGTGTGGAAATCAGTTGCCCCTTGGACATGAATGTAGTTAGAAAAATACAAGAGAAAGAGCACATCTATGGACCATTGATAAGGAGTTTGAAAATGCAGTAGCCAAGATACATACATACATACATACTTACAGACACACACACACACACATACACACACACACACACACACACATGCACGCGCACAGACAGAAAGACACACACACACACATCATAAAACTTGGAAGGCAGCTCCTTGAGTAACATTCTTTGTCTGATAACCTAGAATACATGCCCAAAGAAGACGCACAACTCTACTGCAATGCATCATCAGAGGAAAGGATGAGCAGAAGACTATACACGAATATGTCAGTAGAAAGCTCCGTGATGATAGTAACATCGATCATCAAAGCAGTTTATCATGGGCCAATAGCCGGATTATTACCACCTACTTTGAAGAGTATGCGTTTGCAATCCAGGAACAGGAAATATCAACCAAGTACCTGATGCACAAAAGGAACAGAGATACAGGAAAAGCCGTAAAATGTGACAACCGATGCAGACTTTGAGGAGTTCACACTGAAGATATCACACACATCATATGCAGTTGTCTGAAAATGTCATCATAGTATTATCTACCGATGAGACATGATGTTGTAGCTAGGACACTCTATAATGAAACATGTTGGAAAGATAACCATGAGGACAAGAAGCCACAGCCAGTCATAATAAAAAAGAGTACTGGTGAAATGTCCCAGTGAAGACCTCAATAAAGTATAAGCACAAAAGACTTGATATAATGATTTGGAATAGAGAAGAGAGAATGTGCACAGTTGTGGAAATTAGCTGCTCAGTGGATGTTATAAAGCCGAAGATCAATGAAAAAGAGAATACTTATACTGAACTATTGAGAAATCTGCAGTTACACTATCCAGATTACAAGTTCAGGTTTATACCTGTAATTATTGGGGCCCTGGGATATGTAATACATGGCCTAAATACCAATCTTGAGAAATTAGGCTTCTCAAAACCAGAAAGGAGAAAGCTAATTCAAAGACTACTGATCCAATCCATCACTGGAACTGTAAAAATCTGTAAAACTTTCCTGAAGTTTATCATTTGATATATGAGCATCTCTAGATATGCAACTATATGCATGAAAATGCATACATAAAGCAAAACATACAAATCTGCACGTATACATACATACATACATACATACAAAATACCCTTATGTTGATGTTGAAATTCCAATGAAGGAGCCTTTAATCTAGGTTAGAAACAAACTCTTTCCTTATTAGCAAGAAATCTTGAAATAAAACTGGACAATAACAAGAATACATACATACATACATACATACATACATACATACATACATACATACATACATACATACATACATACATACAGACATACATACACACATACATACATACATACAGACAGACATACATACATACATACATACATACATACATACATACATACATACATACATACATACATACATACATACATATATGAATACAGTAACCAGAAACAGTTAATCATTTCTTCTCACCAACCATTCAACCTGCATCTTTACCCCCGGAATATTTATTTGCTAAGTCTCTATAATAATTATCCTAATATTAAAGAGGAATTATGTTAAATTAACATAATAAAGCACTCTGTATCTTAGCTTACTGTTCTCAATGCACCACTTATTATAGGCACAACCTTTATTGTTCGCATGCTCCAAATTCTTATTTCAAACTTCAAGGGACTGTATTTTTTGGTTTTTCTTCTTTTGTTATGATTCTGGAATGAAACAGGCACGATGGGTCGATATGGAAGTAACTTCGCTTTTCCTCATCTATAAATGTTATATCTAGTTTATTATTTTCTAATTTCTTTTCTGTTTGAATAGGAAAGTTCCATAAAATTTTACATTTCGCTGACTCTAGCAATATTTCGACTTGGTGAGTGTACCATGTGTTTCCAGCTTCAAATTACCATTTCTGGCACAGTTTTCAGTGTAAAACTTTTACAACTAGGTTATACCTCCAATCTTATACTCTTCCTGTGCCAACTTGGGGAATTTTGTGACAATGTGTGCCATTGCCTCGTTCCAATTTCCACAGGCTCTACATTTTTCTGAAATATTCTCTCTCTATATATTTTTTCTCAAGCTGTTTGTTTTTATTGCTTGATCTTGGGCTGTTACAATTAGGCTCTCTGTTCCACATACGTCTTCAGTGGCTCTCCAAAACTGGCTATGGAGAGATTTCTCTTCGATCTGTTTGACATGCTCTCTTTGTATTTCATTCTTGTCCGTTTCTCATATTACACGTTTCATCACCTGTTCTTTGTCAACTGTCTTTAGTAGTTTTTCTGTGCTGCTCTGTAAATGCTCTATTAGACTTTTTCTTTCCATCTGTAGACATTCTTCTATTGCTATTATTATTATTATTATTATTATTATTATCATCATTATCATTATCATTATTATTATTATTATTATTATTATTATTATTATTGCCTTTGCACAGCTTCTAATGCTTGAGCTGTACTACGGTGTCAGCTGTTCACTACCAGTGAACTAAGATAGCACCTCTTATTTTTCGAGCACCATCCGGAGTATTTGAGCTGTTCCAAGCAGTGTTGTTTTCTGAAAGTGCTCCACCTTTATTGCAGCCCCTATTTGTTCCATGTACTTCTCAACATTTTTACTTACTATAGTACTCCCACAATTATTGGTAATACTACCTACTTTTTCATTGACAACTGCTTAACTTCCCAAGCTAACCTGTCATATCTATCAACTTTTCTTTCTTTCTTATCGCATACCTTGTTGTCAGCTGGGCATGCTATGTCTATGATTCAGCATAGTTTGTTTTCTTTCTCAATTAAGACTATGTCTGGCTTCCTATTCTGTATCTCATGGTCGCACTGAATCATAAAATCCATAGGGTCTTTGCATTTCCATTTTCAACGATGCCTTCAGGTTTGTGGTCTTACCAATTTTTTGCTCTGTCAAGTGCATACTTGTTGCAAAGTGTCCAATGGACAAACCTGGCTATATTGTCGGGGCATCTCTTATATTCCTTCTGGGCTAGTGGCGTACCTTGGCTGGTAATATGCCATACAGTTCCACCGTTTTGTCCACAGATTCTGCACTTATCACTTTCTGATGTGTTGTCTAACCTCCATTTTATGTAGTTTGTTCTTAGTGCTTGCTCTTGGGCAGCACAGATTAGAGCATCTGTTTCTGGTTTTACATCACTTTTAGTCATCCACAGCCATCTTTTTTTCTGTCTGTCTTATCTTCAACATCCCTATTGAATTGTCCATGCATTCTTTTCTTTACCCACCTATTTTCATTTTCATTCGTTTTCAATTGCTTGTACAGTGCTTTATCTTCTGCCTTAGCGAATGCGGAGGTATTATTTTCAGTCTTGTTCGTTTGTTTGTCCGTGGACAAGATATCTCAAGAGCCGCTGGATGGGTTCGAATGAAACTTTCAGGGATGTTTGGCCTTGTGACTGGCACGAACTGATTAGATTTTGAGATCAATCCGGTATCGGGCAAAGATTCTGGCTTATTTGTTATATTCACTTTACTTTATATGAAGTATTGCCATCTTACAGACTTCCGAGTCTTTCTCTGATTATCTCCCTTGAAAGCACGCTCATGGTTTCCACGTAAGCTATGGACGCGTTGCTGTTTCCAAAGTTTTTTTTCGTTTCTCTATTATTGATTTTACTCGTATTTCTATCTTAGTAGAAACTGATGAATAAAGAAATCAAACTACATAAACAAACGGCAGCGAAACCGTTCAGAAATTAAATAACACTAACATATTCAGTAACAATAATAATTTCAATTTTTCCTCGACAATTTTTAGTTTTACCAATTTTGAATATATTACTCCTGTTTAAAACTTCTTACCTACTTGACAATTGCATTTCTAGCTCGGACTTTTTGTGCCCACCGATATTGTTGAACCTAGGTCCTTTCCGTTTTCTTTCACGCACGATAATTTTTTCACTATAGACCTTAATGGTTGTAAAGACACCATATCAGTGGATTACAAACACGGCCCGCACGCCCACCTTCACATCCCATGACTACCATTGGGATCGATCAGTTACCGGACAAGGATTCTGGATTATTTTTTCGTTTGTTTTTTACTTAATTTTTGATATTCTCATTTAAAAAATTATCTCTGGCTGACCGTTGATAGGACGTTGGTGTTGCACTTGACAGAGTCCTCTTGTTATTATTTACTTTTAATCTGCATTTTGTACTAGCCACTTGCAGAGACACACCCAGCGTCCTAGGGCGAACGAAATATAAGAGCTCTATACTAGGACCGAAAACTTGGGGAGAGGAAGTAGCAGAAGTAGAATATTGTTTGTGTTTAGTTGGGCAGTAGAGGAAGCTTTCAACACGTCTCTATAATCCTCTCTAGTCCATTTTATGCTTTTTGCTTTAGGTGTAGTTTTTTGTGGTGTCACTACAGGTCTAGGATTAGGGCTATGTTCTAGCAGCAGATTTTCCGACACCAATCTGGTTCCTCCCTGGGTAACGCGGTCCTTCTTGTACCGGACAAAAACCCAGCATGAGCTATAGCTTTTCATTAAAGCATTGACGGTGACAATAGGAGACGGGTCTGCTTGTTGAGGGTTGACTTTTTGACATGACACCGATTTCTTATTCTCCGGATAGATATATTTGTCATATAAAAGGCTGATAGATCGAAAATCACCTCTATTTTGTTGGTAGCTATATTTCCGGGCATAACTGTTTAGTGATGTTTTAAACTGAGTAACTAATTTGTTCCTCATTTTATTTTGTGAAGACAAGATTCTATTCATTTTTCTAATTTATAAAAAAATGTCAGATTTGGGAAAAATAATCGACCAAGGGCAGCATTTTGTTGACTCCGACGAAGAGCAGCTGAAGGAGAAATAAATTTCTCGCCAAAGAGAAATATAATTTCCGCTTCGTTGCTATGACATCAGCAACAAGTGCAAAAGTACGAACAACAACGATAATGACGACGACCACACC